>NC_053026.1:143164409-143285315 GCF_003073215.2 Triticum urartu | reverse complement strand
GGTGCTACAACGGGGAAGGCGATGCATCTTGTTACAGATGCAAGGGTCTGGATACCCCGGGCGAACTGGCCATGATCTTGGCCGATCTGTATAAGGGCGAAAAAGAAGACTTCCTCCGCTTAAACTACCGAGAAGGTTATTCCATGTACAACCCCATTGAATGGGTAATATTTTGATTACCCTATTGCTTTACTGCTGTCATGACATGCTAATCAAGTTGTTCGTTGTTGTCATAAAACAATCATGGAGGAAGATGATCGAGGACGTTCACTGTCCTGCCCCACAGCCAGAGGATCACAACCGCGATGAAGACCCTGGCTTTGCGAGGATCCGGATATATACATAGAGTTCGATGATGGAGTATTTTATCAGGCGAGCCTTGACGGCTCGGAAGTGGCTATTACAGCCGACTACCCCCGCCCCTACTCCTTCTCCATTATAAGTATTCAAAGAGCCTTTCTAAAAAAGAAGCCCCTTCTTGCGCCTTTATCCATTATACTAAACCATACTTCATAGGATCGGCGCTCGGCAGGCCGCACCCCCTCGAGGGCGGTGATAACCCACAAGTATAGGGGATCAGTTGTAGCCTCTTTCGATGAGTAAGAGTGTTGAACCCAACGAGGAGCTAAAGGTAGAACAAATATTCCCTCAAGTTTTATCGACCACCGATACAACTCTACGCACGCTTAACGTTCGCTTTACCTAGAACAAGTATGAAACTAGAAGTACTTTGTAGGTGTTTTTGGATAGGTTTGCAGGATAATAAAGAGCACATAAATAAAAACTAGGGGCTGTTTAGGTAAAGAAGTAATAAAGTTAGTATAGCGAGTGTGGAAAAGTGGTGGTAGGTGATACGTCTCCGTCGTATCTACTTTTCCAAACACTTTTGCCCTTGTTTTGGACTCTAACTTGTATGATTTGAATGGAACTAACTCGGACTAACGCTGTTTTCAGCAGAATTGCCATGGTGTTGTTTTATGTGCAGAAAACAAATATTCTCGGAATGACCTGAAACTCCACGGAACATCTAAGAAAAAATAATAAAAAATCCTCGCCAAAGATGAAGACAAGGGGGCCCACACCCTGTCCACGAGGGTGGGGGGCGCGCCCCTACCTCGTGGGCCCCCTGGATGCCCTCCGACGCCAACTCCAACTCTATATATTTGCTTTCGGAGAGAAAAAAACCAGAGAGAAGAAATCATCGCGTTTTACGATACGGAGCCGCTGCCAAGCCCTAAAACCCCTCGGGAGGGCTGATCTGGAGTCCGTTCGGGGCTCCAGAGAGGGGGATTCGTCGCCGTCGTCATCATCAACCATCCTCCATCACCAATTTCATGATGCTCACCGCCGTGCGTGAGTAATTCCATCGTAGGCTTGCTGGACGGTGATGGGTTGGATGAGATTTATCATGTAATAGAGTTAGTTTTGTTAGGGTTTGATCCCTAGTATCCATTATGTTCTGAGATTGATGTTGCTATGACTTTGCTATGCTTAATGCTTGCACTAGGGCCCGAGTGCCATGATTTTAGATCTGAACCTATTATTTTTTCATGAATATATGTGAGTTCTTGATCCTATCTTGCAAGTCTATAGTCACCTACTATGTGTTATGATCCGGCAACCCCGAAGTGACAATAATCGGGACCACTCCCGGTGATGACCATAGTTTGAGGAGTTCATGTATTCACTATGTGCTAATGCTTTGTTCCGGTTCTCTATTAAAAGGAGGCCTTAATATCCCTTAGTCTCCAATAGGACCCCGCTGCCACGGGAGGGTAGGACAAAAGATGTCATGCAAGTTCTTTTCCCTAAGCATGTATGACTATATACGGAATACATGCCTACATTACATTGATGAATTGGAGCTAGTTCTGTGTCACCCTATGTTATGACTGTTACATGATGAACCGCATCCGGCATAATTATCCATCAATGATCTGGTGCCTACGAGTTTTCCATATACTGGTTCTCGCTTATTTACTTTCTCGCTGTTACTGTTACAATCACTACAAAATACCAAAAACATTAGTTTTGCTGTCTTTACTTTTGTTGCCGCTACCACCACTATCATATTACTTTGCTACTAAACACTTTGCTGCAGATACTAAGTTTCCAGGTGTGGTTGAATTGACAACTCAGCTGCTAATACTTGAGAATATTCTTTGGCTCCCCTTGTGTCGAATCAATAAATTTGGGTTGAATACTCTACCCTCGAAAGTTGTTGCGACCCCCTATACTTGTGGGTTATCAAGACTAATTTCTGGCACCGTTGCCGGGGAGCATAGCTCTATTCTTTGAGTCACTTGGGATTTATATCTGCTTATCATTATGAAGAACTTGAGAGATCCAAAAACCAAGTTCTATCCCTCAACTACGAGGGGAGGTAAGGAACTGCCATCTAGCTCTGCACTTGATTCACCTTCTGTTATGAGTAGGCTAGCGACACCTAAACCTGCTTCTGCTATTCGTTTCGATATGTCGCATGTTATTGATGATGCCACTTCTGCTATGCATGATACTTATGATAAAACTGCTTCTATGCCTGATACTACTATGCCCCTTGGTGAATTTCTTGATGAACAAATTGCTAGGGCTAGAGAAAAAGAAATTATTGAATCTGAATACGATGATGAAAGTGATGATGAAAATATGCCTGTTATTCCTGAGGGCTATCTTTTTGATATGGAATCTTCTGCCGCTATTTTAGCTTGCAAAGAAAGATATGATCTCAAGAGGTTATTAGTTAAATGGAACAAAGAATCACTTAGAGATAAAATGGAACCCGACCCTGCTTTTGCTACTTCACCTATTTGTGTTCCTGATAAGGATTATGAATTCTCTGTTGATCCTGATATAATTACTTTGGTGGAATCTGATCCGTTTTATGGCTATGAATCTGAAACTGTTGTGGCACATCTTACTAAGTTAAATGATATAGCTGCCCTATTCACTAATGATGAGAGACCGCGTTACCTCTATATACTCAAAATATTTCCGTTCTCATTAAAGGGTGATGCTAAGATATGGTTTAATTCTCTTGATCCTGGTTGTGTGCGTAGTCCCCAGGATATGATTTATTACTTCTCTGCTAAATATTTCCCTGCTCATAAGAAAAAAGCTGCTTTGAGGGAAATATACAACTTTGTGCAAATTAAAGAAGAGAGTCTCCCACAAGCTTGGGGGAGGCTTCTCAAGTTACTTAATGCTTTGCCTGATCATCCTCTTAAGAAACCCGAAATACTTGATATCTTTTATAATGGATTAACTGATGCTTCCAGAGATTACCTGGATAGTTGTGCTGGTTCTCTTTTCAGGGAAAGAACACCGGATGAAGTTGAAATTCTATTGAATAATATGTTGACAAATGAAAATAATTGGGCACCTCCGGAGCCAGCTCCTGCTCCAACTACTGAGCCTATTCCTAAACCAACTCCGAAGAAGAGAGGTGTTCTATTTCTCAGTCCCGAAGATATGCAAGAGGCAAAGAAATCTATGAAAGAGAAAGGTATTAAAGCTGAAGACATTAAGAATTTACCTCCTATTGAAGAAATACATGGTCTTAATTCACCGCCTGTTGAAGAAACTTATGATCTCAATTCTTTATTTATTGAAGAACCTCCTGATCCCGATATCCCGACACAGGTAGTAAAGGTAAATTCTCTCTATAGATATGATAAAGCTGAAGTTCCTCCTACTAAAATTGCTAGTCAGTGCTTGGATGAGTTTGATAACTTTATGTTTAAGCAAGACGACTTCAATGCTTATTTTGGTAGACAATTAAAAGAAAATGCTTATATGATTAGACGCTTGGGTGATTATATGGCTAATATTAGAGGTGAACTTAAACTTGTTAGCAAACATGCTTCTATGGTTACCACACAAGTAGAACAAGTGCTTAAAGCTCAAAAAGAAGTGCTTGATGAAATGAATAGTAAGAAAAATGATTGTGCTGTTAGAGTGGCTACTAGAACTGGTAGAATGACTCAGGAACCTTTGTATCCTGAAGGCCACCCTAAGAGAATCGAGCAAGATTCTCAGAGAAATAATATTGATGTTTCTAGTTCTTCTAAAAATAAGAAAAAGAAAAATGATAGAACTGTGCAAACTTCTAGTGAACCTATTGCTGAACCACCTGATAATCCAAATGATATATCTATGTCTGATGCTGAAACACAATCTCATAATGAACATGAACCTAATGAAAATATTAATGATGATATTCATGATGATGCTCAACCTAGTAATGACAATGATGTAGAAATTGAACCTACTGTTGATCTTGATAACCCACAATCAAAGAATCAACGTTATGATAAAAGAGACTTTGTTGCTAGGAAACATGGTAAAGAAAGGGAACCTTGGGTTCAGAAACCCATGCCTTTTCCTCCAAAACCATCCAAGGAAAAGGATGATGAGGATTTTGAGCGCTTTGCTGAAATGATTATGCCTATCTTTTTGCGTATGCGATTAACTGATGTGCTCAAAACAAATCCTTATGCTAAATATATGAAGGATATCATTACTAATAAAAGAAAGATACCGGAAGTTGAAATTTCCACCATGCTTGCTAATTATACTTTTAAGGGTGGAATACCAAAGAAACTTGGAGACCCCGGAGTACCTACTATACCTTGCTCCATTAAAATAAATTATATTAAAACTGCTTTATGTGATCTTGGAGCCGGTGTTAGTGTTATGCCTCTCTCTTTATATCGTAGACTTGACTTGAATAAGCTGACACCTACCGAAATATCTTTGCAAATGGCTGATAAATCAACTGCTATACCTGTCGGTATTTTTGAGGACGTGCCTGTTGTGGTTGCAAACGTTACTATTTTAACGGACTTTGTTATTCTTGATATTCCCGAGGATGATAGTATGTCTATTATTCTTGGAAGACCTTTTCTTAATACTGCAGGGGCTATTATTGATTGCAACAAAGGCAATGTCACTTTTCATGTCAATGGTAATGAGCATACGGTACACTTTCCGAGGAAACAACCTCAAGTTCATAGTATCAACTCCATTGGAAAAATTCCATCGATTATAATTGGAGGTTTTGAATTCCCTCTTCCTACTGTCAAAAAGAAATATGATATACTTATTATAGGGGATGTGCATATCCCCGTTGAGATAACTTAGTGTTATTCGAAATTTCTCCGGTTTCATGATTATCGGAATGAGTTTGTTAATAAGACTTGATCAACCTTGTTAGTGGATTCTTTTTGATGAGCATGAGATGGATGAAACTAGAAGCACAAACTTGTGTACCCTCTCTATATTTTTTGTTAATTAGTAGAAATAAAGTAAAAATAGTATTTTTCTGTCTGTTTCCTGACTTATCTGTGCAATATAAGAAAATCCCGAAAATAAAATTCCTCAGAATGACATGCCAATTTAATATGATTATTTAATATGATTTTTTCGGGAATATTTGAGGATTTACTGTGCAAAAATTACCGCGGGAGGAGCTGCCACCTGGCCACGAGGGTGGTGGGCGCGCCCCCTGCCTCGTGGGCCCACGGTGGCCCTCCTCCACTTATCCCTGCACCCATCCTCTCCTTCTTCCCCCCACAAACACAAAAAACCAACTCAAGCACGGGTTCCAGCCCTCTTTGCTGCCATTTTCGATCTCCTTGCTCAAAGCACCTCTCACAATACTGCTTGGGGAGATTGTTCCTTGGTATGTGACTCCTCCATTGGTCCAATTAGTTTTTGTTCTAGTGCTTTATTCTTTGCAAATTTATGCTGCATAGGTGATCATGTTCTTGAGCTTCCATGTCAAATTTATATGGTTCTAAGTAGTTCTAATGCTTGATATAGGCTCTAGGCACTTGTAGGAGTAGTTGCTATCAGTTTTATTTAAGTTGGTTCACTTTTGTTTGAAGTTACTAAAAATTTCAGAATTTTTCAGAGAAAAACAATATGCTTAGGAAGATGTTCCAAGGTGGTTCCTCTAAGAAGCAAGGACCTAGGATTGCTATGCGCGATGCTGACGAGGATCCACCAAGAGACGCTCCAGTATGGCCTTGCGAATGGCCGTCGGAAAATTTTATGGACCATGCGGGAATTAAGGAAGAATTTAAAGCATATTTGCGCAATGCCGTTCTTGAGGATTTTGATTCTAACAAATGCCCCCAGTATCATGATCTCACAAGTTCATTTGTGAGGAGGTTTGAGTATTCATCTTCGCGTAATTCTCCTTCAGTCATGTTTGATCTCTATGACAAATCTTATACCATGGACTTAGAGGATTTCACTTCTTCTTGCAAACTTCCATCATGGGGTAGTGTTAGGGATCCCCCTAAATCTGAATTTAGAAACTTTCTTGCTAGTATAACTGTGGGGGAATCTAGAGATATAACGCAGGCTACCATAGGGAGCATTCACTTTCCTGCTATACATTATTTTGCTCTCTTCATCGGTAGATGCATAAATGCTAAGGATGAAGCATGTCACATGTGTGTCCCTGATCTTAGCATTCTTAGGAGTGCTGTGTTAGGAGACCAATCTTATCATATGGGAGCCATTATAGCTCGTAGGTTGCATCATAATAGACATAATGGAGATTTCTTTGGAGGAATTTATGCAACCCGCTTAGCTCATTTTCTTGAGATAGACATTCGTGAGGGTGATACGGAGTTTCCTCCTGCATATTTAGATTATAACTCTATGGCTTCGCACCAGTTTGTTGAGAGGCCTGAATCACCTCTCTTATATCATTTAATTTTTGATAAACGACGTGTTTTCCATATTACTCTCCCTGCTCCTGCCTTCTTTGATTCACAGACAAAAAGAAGATATGTTATTACCAGAGAGGAGGCAGAAGAGTATGAGAGGAGAGCGGAGGCAGCTCGACTCCACGCTGCAGCTCAGCAGGCGATAACCGCTGCACATCAGTATGATCCCAACTATTCTTCATCGCAGTACGACCCCAGCTACACCTATGGGTATCCGCTAGGCTATCCCTGGCAATAGACCAACTTAGGCCAAAAGCCTAAGCTTGGGGGAGTACGTATTTCTCACTGACATTACATTTATGCTCACACACACTCATTACTAGATGTCGGTGCTCATACTCTTTCACTGTAATATCCATGCTAGTTTATTTTCTTTTTCCTGCTTTCTTCTTGTGTGTTTGTTAAACCTTAAGAAAAAACAAAAAAAATCAGTAGTAGTTTATTTTTCTGCTGTAGTAGTAATAATTAAAAATAAAACCCAAAAATATTTCCTGTTCTTCTTTTGCTTGTTGGGAGCTTTCCCGTGTAAATAGTTTTATTTCTTTTCTTTTCTTTGGGGGTCAGTAGGAGAAGACCATAATTAAATTGTTGAAGTGGCTCTTATATGCATTATTGTTGATTTAACCCAGAGCCCATATTGCCTTGTCTTCTCCTGTTTATTGAATGCTCGCAGATTCCAGCTTAGTCCAATGCACGTACACTCTTATTATTATTCACACCGTTCGGTCGTGCAAGTGAAAGGCAATTATGATGATATATGATGGGCTGACTGAGATGAGAAAAGCTGGTATGAACTCGACCTCTTTTGTTTTTGTAAATATGATGATCCCCTCATTCTTGATTCAGCTTATTATGAATAAACATGTTTGCAATGACAATTAGAGATCATAGTTTCTTGTGCCATGCTTGATTAGCTATGAGTTATAATGATTTACCTTGTGTGCCAACATGCTATTGTGATGATTATGATGTGGTATGATGGGGTGGTATCCTCCTTTGAATGATTTAAGTGACTTGACTTGGCACATGTTCACGCATGTAGTTGAAACAAATCAACATAGCCTTCACGATATCTATGTTCATGGTGGATTATATCCTACTCATGCTTGCATCCAATTTTTATTAATTTTAATGCATGTACATGGCTGTTGTCGTTCTCTAGTTGGTCGCTTCCCAGTCTTTTGCTAGCCTTCAATTGTACTAAGCGGGAATACTGCTTGTGCATCCAATCCCTTAAACCCCAAAGTTATTCCAGATGAGTCCACTATACCTTCCTACATGCGGTATCTACCTGCCATTCCAAGTAAATTTGTATGTGCCAAACTCTAAACCTTCAAATAAACATTCTGTTTTGTATGCTCGAATAGCTCATGTATCAACCAAGGCTGTCCTTATCTTCCGTGTTAGGCGGGTTATTCTCAAGAGGAGTGGACTCCGCTCCTCACTCACGAGAAAATGGCTGGTCACCGGGATGCCCAGTCCCATGCTTTATGCAAACTAAATCAAAATTAATTGCAAACAAAACTCCCCCTGGGACCTGATGTATGTTGGAGACACTCGTTGTTTCGAGCAAGTCATGGATTGATGCTTGTTGGTGGAGGGGGAGTATAAACTTTACCATTCTGTTTGGGAACCACCTATAATGTGTTTAGCATGGAAGATATCGCCATCTCTTAGTTGTTACGTTGACAATGAAAGTATACTGCTCAAAATGCAATTTATCTCTATTTCAAAACCGAGCTCTAGCACCTCTACAAATCCCTGCTTCCCTCTGCGAAGGACCTATCCATTTACTTTTATGTTGAGTCATCACCCTCTTATTAAAAAGCACTAGCTGGAGAGCACAGCTGTCATTTGCATTCATCACTATTAATCTATGTTGGGTGTGACTATGATTGGATCTCTTTTACCCTGAATTACAATGTCTAGTCAGTCCTTGATCTTTAAAGGTGCTCTGCATTTATGTTTTGCGGTCTCAGAAAGGGCTGGTGAGATACCATCTTGTTATATCATATTATGATTGTTTTGAGAAAGTGTTGTCATCCGAGATTTATTATTATGACTTGCTAGTTGATTATGCTATTGATATGAGTAATTATGAGACCTGAGAATTATTGCAAATGTGGTTAGTTATGATCTATGCTGAAAACTTGAATGCTGGCTTGACATAGTTACAACAACAAAGAAAACAGAGTTTGTAAAAGTTTTTCTTTCTTTCTTTCACTTTGTCAACTGAATTGCTTGAGGACAAGCAAGGGTTTAAGCTTGGGGGAGTTGATACGTCTCCGTCGTATCTACTTTTCCAAACACTTTTGCCCTTGTTTTGGACTCTAACTTGTATGATTTGAATGGAACTAACCTGGACTGACGCTGTTTTTAGCATAATTGCCATGGTGTTGTTTTATGTGCAGAAAACAAATATTCTCGGAATGACCTGAAACTCCACGGAACATCTTAGAAAAAATAATAAAAAATCCTCGCCAAAGATACCCCTGGATGCCCTCCGACGCCAACTCCAACTCTATATATTTGCTTTCGGAGAGAAAAAACCAGAGAGAAGAAATCATCGCGTTTTATGATACGAAGCCGCCGCCAAGCCCTAAAACCTCTCGGGAGGGCTTGATCTAGAGTCCGTTCGGGGCTCCGGAGAGGGGGATTCGTCGCCGTCGTCATCATCAACCATCCTCCATCACCAATTTCATGATGCTCACCGCCGTGCGTGAGTAATTACATCATAGGCTTGCTGGACGGTGATGGGTTGGATGAGATTTATCATGTAATAGAGTTAGTTTTGTTAGGGTTTGATCCCTAGTATCCATTATGTTCTGAGATTGATGTTGCTATGACTTTGCTATGCTTAATGCTTGTCACTAGGGCCCGAGTGCCATGATTTCAGATCTGAACCGATTATGTTTTCATGAATATATGTGAGTTCTTGATCCTATCTTGCAAGTCTATAGTCACCTACTATGTGTTATGATCCGGCAACCCCGAAGTGACAATAATCGGGACCACTCCCAGTGATGACCATAGTTTGAGGAGTTCATGTATTCACTATGTGCTAATGCTTTGTTCCGGTTCTCTATTAAAAGGAGGCCTTAATATCCCTTAGTCTCCAATAGGACCCCGCTGCCACGGGAGGGTAGGACAAAAGATGTCATGCAAGTTCTTTTCCATAAGCACGTATGACTATATATGGAATACATGCCTAGATTACATTGATGAATTGGAGCTAGTTCTGTGTCACCCTATGTTATGACTGTTACATGATGAACCGCATCCGGCATAATTATCCATCACTGATCCGGTGCCTACGAGTTTTCCATATACTGGTTCTCGCTTATTTACTTTCCCGCTGCTACTGTTACAATCACTATAAAATACCAAAAACATTAGTTTTGCTGTCTTTACTTTTGTTGCCGCTACCACCACTATCATATTACTTTGCTACTAAACACTTTGCTGCAGATACTAAGTTTCCAGGTGTGGTTGAATTGACAACTTAGCTTCTAATACTTGAGAATATTCTTTGGCTCCCCTTGTGTCGAATCAATAAATTTGGGTTGAATACTCTACCCTCGAAAGCTATTGCGATCCCCTGTACTTGTGGGTTGTTAGTAGGAGTTGCGAAATTGTCCCTAAGCAATTGACTACTTTACTAGACCGATAGCAAGTTTTATGTGGGTGTCGGGTGGTAGGTGCGACATATGCCAACGGGTGGCTTATCATTGTGAGAGCCAATAAAACATCGCCGGTGCCTGGAAACGGGATGAGGCGAAGACATGCACGCCGGCGGATCTTAACCAGCTTCAGGGCTCTCTGTGGAGATAACACCCCTACTGCTGCTCTGCGGGGTCTCCGCATGGTCACTAGATCGATAAGTAGCTACAAGAGGCTCCTTGAGTTGTTCGGTGAGAGGGCGAAGATAGGCAAGGTTAGCTTGCTTCTCCTTCCGTTGTAGTGTCTAAAAACTACTGAAAGAGAGATCTCCCCCTGCATGGGTGCCCTGGGGGGTTTATATAGGCCTACCCCCCAGGGGTACAATGGTAATCCGGCTGGGCATGGGCCCTAGCCGTCTGTGTCTACGCTCGCCGGCTTCTCTGCCGACCGGTGGGGTCCGCCGACTGGTGGACCCCGCCGGCTTCCGACCTTCTGGTCGACAGGCCGGTCCCACCGCTCGAGGGTCTTGTCGGAGGCTGGTTACTGTTGCCTTGCCTCTAGTGACGAGGGCTTTGTTGTGGTAAGCATGGCTACAGTGCTGCCGCCTGACGGCTTATCACTGTAGCCTTACCCCGTCTTATCTCCCTAATGGGGTGCCTCCTTCGAGGGAGCGAACTAGCCGGCAATGGGGAGTCGGCCACACCTCAGGCCGACTGGGGGAGGCCAGGCCGCCTCTAGGCGTCTCCCTGACAGAGGGGGCCCGCCACCCACGGGTCGCACTAACAGCTTGCCGTGGGTGACGTCATGGTCAACATGCCAACAGTGCCGCACCAGATGGGTGATGGCCACCCCGTACGACGCACTGTGGCCATGCGTGTCCCAGGATTCGGGGGTGGCAGGCTTCACTGTAGCCACGCCCCATCTCATCGCCGTTATGTGGGTGCAGACTCTGAGGGTATGATCTTGGCCGCCTGCTGGGGGGCCGGCCTCTTGGAGTCGGCCTTCTCATGGCCGGCTTCTTGGAGCCGGCCCTCTCGTGGTTTTCTTCATGAGGATTTTAGGGCTGGGCTGCCTTCACGCAGCCGGCCGGAGAGGTAGCCGGCTGGGGGAAGGCGGCCCCACGTCTTGAATGCTTGAAGGCTCGATCGGCCTATAATTTTCCTGAAGTGCCAGGGGGAGCCGGCTAGGCTACCCGTGGTCATTTACTCCCACAGTAGTCCCCGAAGCTGGTTGGGCTCCGAGGCAGAAAAAAGACGAGAAGCTCAATCAGCTTCCTATCTTGAGGAGCCGGAAACTGGGAGCCGGCTTCGATTAGGTGCACCGTCTTTTGGAGGTTTCGAAGCTTGAAGGCGGGAACCAGGCGGCGCGCGAGCCAGGCCGCGAGCTGACCGCTGTCGCCCGCGCGCCACGTGGCACCCCATGGCTGGAAGGGCCTGCCAGCCCACACGCGCGACGGGACGCCGCCGCAGTCCGGGGCCCGCCACTATCGGGCCTCGGTCCACGCTTGGATCTTCTGCGGCCCGATGGACCGCGCGCCTTCCAGCGGCGGTTACCGCACGCCGTGAAGGCGCAATAATCGCGGGATGTGGGGGAGTGGGTGCAGTTAATCCCACGTCCCCCCACGCCTCGCCTCCTCGGCTTCGCCGCACGAGGCTATAAGTAGGGGGGAGGAGGGGGAGCGGCAAACGCTCGCACGCTCACCCTCGCCCTGCCCCTTCCTTCCTCTTCTTCTTCTCCGTCGCCACAACTCCCTGCCGCCGCCCAGCTCTTCCGCCAATCTTCTTGGCTCGCCGTTGCTTTGTCGTGACAGGGTCGCGCGCCTCTCCGCCGCCGCATCTTTCTCGTTGCCGCGCCGTCCCCATGGCGCTGTCGAGCTCCTGGGATGGCTCCAACGTCCATGACGACCACGTCGACTTCCTCCGCCGGATGCGGCGGCTGTTGGGCGCGAACTACGTGCGGGTCTGTCTCGCTCCGGAGAGGGAGATCTCGCCGGCGCCGGAGGAGGACGAGTGGGTAATCTTCCGCTCGCACTACCTGCGCGGCTTCGGCTTGCCAGTGAGCGGGTTCTTCCGCTCCTTCCTCGAGTTTTATCATCTCCAGCCGCATCACCTCACTCCAAACGCGGTGATGTTGCTGTCGGCCTTTGTCGCCCTGTGCGAGGGCTTTCTTGGCGTCCTCCCCACCCTCGAACTCTGGGGAGAATTCTTCCAGTGCAAGCTTGGCACTATCGTCGTGGGCGTGCCCGCCCCATGCGGCGCCTTCATCGCCATGCGGAGGACGAGCGACAATAACCCGTTTCCGCCCATCCCGCTGATCCAGTCAGTGAAGCTCTGGCAGAAATCTTACTTCTACGTGAAGAACATCGCTCCGCAAGGTGACTTCGTCAATCTGCTGACTTACGTAGCCGGCCCGCCGGCTGGGAGGCAGCCCTCCTGGTCCTTCCGGGCTAGGTCGCTGTCTCAGGGCGGGGCCGCCTCCATCGCACGGCTCCGGGTGATGATCCAGTCGGAGGGTCTGACCGGGGCCGACCTGGTGGCCGCCTTCGTGGAGTGCCGGGTGCTCCCGCTCCAAGGAGGACCTCACATGATCTACCAGATGAGCGACCGCTGATGAAGCTATGTACCTAGGGTAGGGTCATGGACCTGTCCTAACTGCCCTACCCAAGGACATCTTTAGAAGAAATCACCTTCCAATCGACTTGGAGGTGTTCCAATCGACAGACTCGAAGACACTCGACCAAGAAGCAATCACTCAACCAAGATCCAACCACCCGACGGCCAGGAGACTTAAAGTCACTCCGAACGCTAACGGTCGGTCATTAAGTAGCTTTTATGGTCATCATAGCACTTTATTACTAGCGTTACCAGTAATGCCCTGCCTTAATGTATATTGAACCCTTTGTAATGTGGGCTGGCCGGGGTCCTGGCGCACTCTATATAAGCCACCCCCCTCCTCCGAGACAAGGGTTCGCACCCCTGTAATTCATACTCTCATAATCCAGTCGACCGCCTCCGAGCTCCGAGATGTAGGGCTATTACTTCCTCCGAGAAGGGCCTGAACTCGTAAACCTTGCGTTCTTACAAATTCTCCATAGCTAAGATCTTGCCTCTCCATACTTACCCCCCTACATCACTGTCAGACTTAGAACCACGACAGTTGGCGCCCACCGTGGGGCAGGTGTTTTAGCGTTTGATTGGAGGAGTTGCAACCTTTTCCGACCCGAATCATCATGGTTTTCGACGGAGTTTTGGTGGAGGGCCGCGAGATCCATCTCGGTGCGCTCACGTTCATCATTGACGACTCTGCTTGGCTCCAGGAGGCTCCGCTCGACGTGGACGCACTCCCTGTTCGACGGGCAACGCACTTTAGCACGTGCGTCCGCGGTGTTCTCCTGCGGCAACCGTCGACCCCCTACCGGTTGGCTCATGTGTTGTCCTCCCTCCCCGTTTCCCGCCGGCGCAAGCGCTCCGGTCGGTCGAGACTTTAGCGGTGGGTGAGACATGCGGTGGCACATCAGTCGGCCACCCCTCAAGTCGCGGCGATCGAGCCCGACGAATCCCTCTACGGCCTGTTCGACTGGCTCCGCAGAGACCGCATCCGAGTGCGACAGCAGCGATCTGGTGGAGGAGGTTCTGATGGTCGATGGACCGCCCAGTCCTCCCGGTTTTCCCCGCACCGACGGAGGCGTGGGTGGAGGCGACCCGTCGCGTCTCCATGAGGAGTATCTCCCCGAGCCTCTCACGTCGCTGCAGAGAGAAGAACTTCGCCGCCAGAACATGGATGCGCTGCACACTCCCATCGTTGGAGAAACCCTCGAGGCTCGCGCCTTGGAGGACACGCGCCTGTCAAACTTGGCCGAGCGCACTCGACTGGAGAACCTCCAGCGAGCACTCGACGAGCGTGCGCGACAACGGGTTCCCGAATCCAGTCGACGTCAGCTCTTCCCGCCCCCGCAGGTATATCGAACTCCGATTCAGATTTAGCAGCTACGGCCCGTATAGTGGAGTCGATTCAGCCTTCCCAGTCAGAGGCTAGCAGAGGCTTGCTGCAGATCAGAGCGTTACTCCGAGCAGCAGGAGATCAGAATTCCGCTGTTTCTAAGTCGTGGAACAGGATTCACAGCAGATCCGTTGCCGCGGACACAGTCCAATCAGCTCACAGCCCGAGATCGCCCCCGAGGCGTGAGGGACATGGAGACCGGCGTGACCAGTATGGGAACCATGAGCAGTATGATCACTGAGTCGATCGTGACGGTCGACGTCGAGCGCCCACGCCTCCCCCGAGGAGCGGGTCGTATGTGCCCCGCCAGCAGGATGCCAGGCGCCCTCATAGTGGTGGGCGAAGGATTCCAGTCGACCCCAGAGGGCCAGGCTTTGACGCGAGATCCATTCTCGTCCAAGGTTTGGTCGACAGGAACAGGGCTCACCGAGAAGGTCACGACAGAGATGCACCTACCAGCAGCAGAGCACATGTTTCGGGGCCAGAGTGCTTTAGTAGAGCCATCAGGGCCGCTGTGATCCCTCCCAACTTCAGGTTGGCGACTGGAGTCAGTAAGTTCACTGGCGAGTCCAAGCCCGATACTTGGCTTGAGGACTACCGAGTGGCCGTCCAGATTGGCGGCAGCAATGATGAAGTGGCCATGAAGCACCTGCCTCTCATGTTGGAGGGCTCGGCCAGAGCGTGGCTGAACCAGTTAGCACCTAGCAGCATTCACACTTGGGAAGATCTCTCCCGAGTGTTCATCACCACATTTGAAGGCACATGCAAGCGACCGGCAGGGCTGACAGAACTACGATCTTGCATGCAAAAGCCGAATGAAACTTTGAGGGATTACATCCAGAGGTGGATCACGTTACATCACTCGGTGGAAAATGTGCCTGACCACCAAGCAGTTTGTGCCTTCAAGGAAGGCGTCAAGTACAGAGAACTGAATTTGAAATTCGGTCGAACCGGAGATATGTCCCTGAATCGGATGATGGAGATTGCCACCAAGTACGCTAATGGTGAAGATGAGGATCGACTCAGGAGTGGCAAGCTCAAGTCAGTCGCCCAAGAAACCGGAGGAAATTCCAATCGGAAACAGAAGCGGAAAGCCGAGCCAGCGGCTCCCGGGGAAGCCTTGGCTTTAACCCAAGGAAAGTTTAAAGGGAAACCTAAAGGACCTTGGAACCCCAAAAAGGTTAAGGACCAGGACGGAAATGATGTGTTGGACTTGCCATGTCTCGTCCACACAAAGAAAGATGAAGAGGGTAATTTCATTTACCCGAAACATACCACTCGACAGTGTCGACTCTTGATCCAGCAGTTCCAGGGCAAGCAGCCCAAAGGTAAGGAAAAGGAGTCGTACAAGGTCGAGGACAAAGAAGACAGTGACGACGGATACCCTCAGGTCAATTCCACTTTGATGATTTTTGCCGATGTTGAAAGCAAAAGTCGACTGAAAGTTATTAACCGAGAGGTGAATATGATCGCTCCGGCGACACCTAGTTACCTGAAATGGTCTCAGACTGCCATAACATTCGACCAGTCCGACCACCCAACGCACATCGCCACCCCTGGGAGGCAAGCTTTGGTGGTCGACCCAGTTGTTGAAGGCACTCAACTGACCAAAGCCCTGATGGATGGTGGCAGCGGTTTGAACATATTGTATGCTGAGACGTTGAAAGGGATGGGCATTCCGATGTCCAGACTCAGTGCCAGCAACATGAGTTTCCATGGAGTCATTCCTGGGAAGAAGGCTGAATCACTCGGCTAGATTGCTCTTGATGTGGTTTTCGGTGATTCCAAAAATTACCGCAAAGAAAAATTGACATTTGAAGTTGTAGACTTCCAGAGTGCCTACCACGCTATTTTGGGCAGGCCGGCTTATGCACGCTTCATGGCCCGACCATGTTACGTGTACCTCAAATTGAAGATGCCTGGCCCCAAAGGTGTGATCACTATCACGGGCAATCGGAAGAAAGCGGAAGAATGTTTTCAGAAAGGTTCGAAGATCGCTGATGCTCAGATGGCAGTGGTGGAGTTGCAGGAATACCAGAAGACTGCAGACCCAAGTGATCTGTTGCGAGCCAAGAAGCCCGCTACAGAGTCAGCTTTTCAGTCGACTGGCGATACGAAGATAGCTCACATCCACCCGACCGACCTCAGCGCCGCTCCGACTCATATCTCGACAACACTCGACTCCTAATAGGAAGAAGCGCTCATCCAGTTCCTCCGTGAGAACTGGGACATTTTCGCATGGAAGCCTTCTGACATGCTGGGTGTTCCTAGGGGGCTGGCTGAGCACCGCCTAAGAGTCGACTCAAAAGTAAAACCTGTCAAGGAACATCTCCGACGGTCCGCTGTCCAGAAGAGAAAAGCTATTGGCGAGGAGGTGGCTCGGCTCTTAGCAGCGGAGTTCATTCGAGAAATATACCACTCCGAGTGGCTCGCCAACGTTGTCATGGTCCCCAAGAAGGACAAGTCACTTCGCATGTGCATTGACTTTAAACATATCAATCGGGCCTGCCCGAAAGATCATTTTCCTCTCCCCTGCATCGACCAGATAGTCAACTCGACTGCGGGATGTGAGCGCCTGTCTTTTTTAGACGCCTATTCCGGGTACCATCAGATCCGTCTGTATGGGCCTGACGAGATCAAGACAGCTTTCATCACACCATTCGGGTGCTTCTGCTATGTTACCATGTCGTTCGGCCTCAAGAATGCCGGAGCCACATTCATGAGGATGATTCAGAAGTGTTTACTCACTCAAATCAGTCGGAATGTGGAAGCATACATGGATGATATTGTGGTCAAGTCTCAGAAGGGTTCCGACATGCTGACTGACCTTGCTGAAACCTTTTCCAACCTCAGGAGGTATGATATCAAGCTTAATCCATCAAAGTGTACGTTCAGAGTTCCTGGCGGAAAATTACTCGGTTTTGTCGTTTCCGAACGGGGAATCAACGCCAATCCAGAAAAAGTTGGTACTATACTCCGAATGAAAAGTCCTGTGTAAGTGCACGACGTCCAGAAGCTTACTGGTTGCTTGGCCACTTTAAGTCGATTCTTATCTCGTCTCAGTGAAAAGGCATTGCCTCTTTACCGATTGATGAAGAAGTCCGACAAGTTCGAGTGGACTCCTGAAGCTGATGCAGCGTTTGCAGAGCTCAAAGCTCTGCTCTCCACCCAGCCGGTGCTTGCTGCCCCAATCAGCAAGGAGCCTTTGCTGCTTTACATTGCAGCCACAGGACAAGTCGTCAGTACGGTACTTACGGTCGAGCAGGAAGAAGAAGGGAAAACCTTCAAAGTTCAGCACCCAGTGTATTATATTTCTGAAGTATTGACCCCATCGAAGCAAAGATATCCTCATTATAAGAAGCTCGTATATGGGATTTATATGACCACAAAGAAAGTTGCCCACTACTTCTCTGATCATTCCATACCAGTCGTCAGCGATGCTCCATTGTCAGAGATCTTGCATAACAGAGACGCAACTGGTCGAGTGGCAAAATGGGCGATTGAACTCCTTCCTCTAGATATCAAGTTTGAGGCAAAGAAAGCTATCAAGTCCCAGGCAATCGCGGATTTCGTCGCCGAGTGGATTGAACAGCAACTGCCGACTCAGGTTCACTCGGAGCATTGGACCATGTTCTTCGACGGTTCCAAGATGCTAAATGGTTCCGGCGCCGGAGTGGTGTTGGTCTCCCCCAGAGGAGATAAACTCAGATATGTTCTTCAAATCCACTTTGATTCCTCTAACAACGAGGCAGAATACGAAGCACTTTTATACGAGTTGCGCATGGCCATTTCACTCGGCGTCCGTCGCCTCATGGGCTATGGCGACTCAGATTTGGTGGTTAATCAAGTGATGAAGGAATGGGACGTCAGAAGTCTAGCCATGACTGGTTATTGCAATGCAGTGAGAAAGCTGGAGAAGAAATTCGAGGGGTTAGAGCTTCATCACATACCCCGACTGAAAAATCAAGCAGCTGATGATCTGGCAAAAATAGGTTCCAAAAGAGAAGCCATTCTCAGCAATGTGTTTTTGGAACACATCCACACACCATCAGTCCAGGAGGATCCCTTCACTAAAGAGGCCCCACAGCCAAAAAGCTCCACGGATCCGACTGAAGTTGAAGTTCCAGCTGTGGTTGACCTGATCATGGAAGTCTTGGTTATCACTCCCGTCTGGACAGAACCGTACATCGCGTACATCCTAAGGAAAGAACTCCCAGAAGACGAAGAAGAGGCTCGACAGATCGTCCGTCGATCCAAGGCCTTTACAGTCATAAAGGGACAGTTATATAGAGAAAGCGCGACTGGGGTCGGCCAGTAGTGTATTACACCAGAAGAAGGTCAGATGATCCGTAACGATATCCACTCGGGGACCTGTGGTCATCATGCGTCCTCTCGGACCATTGTGGCTAAAGCATACCGAGTGGGGTTCTACTGGCCAAGAGCCAATGAGATGGCAAAAGAGATAGTCGACAAATGTGAAGGATGTCAGTATTAATCCAATATGCCGCACAAGCCCGCGTCAGCCCTGAAAACCATTCCACTCGTCTGGCCCTTCACTGTTTGGGGGCTGGACATGGTTGGACCACTAAGAACAGGCAGGAGCGGCTTCACTCGTGTGCTGGTAGCAGTCGACAAGTTCACCAAATGGATTGAAGCCAAGCCTATCAAGAATCTCGATGCTTGCACCACTATCAGTTTCATCAGAGAGTTGATATTCAGATATGGAGTTCCGCACAGCATCATCACGGACAATGGGTCAAACTTCGATTCCGACAAATTCAGGGCCTTCTGCGCCTCTCAGGGCACTCGGGTCGACTATGCTTCGGTCGCTCACCCCCAGTCGAATGGGCAAGCAGAAAGGGCAAACGGCCTAATTCTCAAAGGACTGAAACCCCGATTGATGCGCGATCTCAAGCATGCAGCAGGTGCATGGGTCGACGAGCTTCCATCGGTCCTTTGGGGATTGAGGACAACCCCGAATCGATCGACCGGAAGAACCCCATTCTTTCTGGTCTATGGAGCCGAGGCAGTCTTTCCGAGTGACCTGCTTCACAACGCTCCCCGAGTCGAGCTCTACTCTAAAGATGAAGCAGAACAAGCCCGGCAGGACGCAGTCGACCTCCTAGAAGAAGAAAGAGAAATGGCCTTGATTCGATCGACCATCTATCAGCAAGACTTGCGCCGATTCCATGCCAGAAACGTGAAGAGCCGAGCCTTCCAAGAAGGAGACTTAGTCCTCCGAGTAGATCAGCAGAAACCACACAAGCTCGCTCCTACTTGGGAAGGCCCCTTCATAGTCACCAGAGTCCTCCACAATGGAGCATACCACCTCTACAATGTCGATCGCCAGATTGATGAGCCACGAGCCTGGATGCGGAGCTACTCCACCCCTTTTATACTTGAATTCTCACTCGGATGAGATGTAATAAGAAAAACTCCTGTAGTTTGTTTATCAAAGACAAGAGCGTTATAATTTTCCCAGTGATTATTATTGTTTTTGTTTGTGTAAGAAATCCCCCAGTGGGTGGCTTAGCTGCGAATCCGCTTCGCCTGAGTTTGTAAAAACAGTTTCCTACCGAGTGGCGAGCCAGCCTCCCACTCAGGGGCTTTAGCTGCGAATCCGTTTCGCCTAAGTATTTAAAAAATCCTACCGAGTGGAGAGCAATCCTCCCACTCAGGGGCTTAGCTGCAGTCCAGTACTCGCCTAAGTTCTCTCACTTGGAGACTTAGCTGCAGTCCGGCACTCGCCTAAGTTTGAAAAAATCCTACCGAGTGGAGAGCAATCCTCCCACTCGGGGGCTTAGCTGCAGTCCAGTACTCGCCTAAGTTCTCTCACTTGGAGACTTAGCTGCAGTCCGGCACTCGCCTAAGTTTGAAAAAATCCTACCGAGTGGAGAGCAATCCTCCCACTCGGGGGCTTAGCTGCAGTCCAGTACTCGCCTAAGTTCTCTCACTTGGAGACTTAGCTGCAGTCCGGCACTCGCCTAAGTTTGAAAAAATCCTACCGAGTGGAGAGAATCCTCCCACTCGGGGGCTTAGCTGCAGTCCAGTACTCGCCTAAGTTCTCTCACTTGGAGACTTAGCTGCAGTCCGGCACTCGCCTAAGTTTGAAAAAATCCTACTGAGTGGAGAGCAATCCTCCCACTCGGGGGCTTAGCTGCAGTCCAGTACTCGCCTAAGTTCTCTCACTTGGAAACTTAGCTGCAGTCCGGCACTCGCCTAAGTTTGAAAAAATCCTACCGAGTGGAGAGAAATCCTCCCACTCGGGGGCTTAGCTGCAGTCCAGTACTCGCCTAAGTTCTCTCACTTGGAGACTTAGCTGCAGTCGGGCACTCTCCTAAGTTTGAAAAAAATCCTACCGAGTGGAGAGCAATCCTCACACTCGGGGGCTTAGCTGGAGTCCAGTACTCGCCTAAGTTCTCTCACTTGGAGACTTAGCTGCAGTCCGGCACTCGCCTAAGTTTGAAAAAATCCTACCGAGTGGAGAGCAATCCTCCCACTCGGGAGCATAGCTCCAGTCCAGTACTCGCCTAAGTTCTCTCACTTGGAGACTTAGCTGCAGTCTGGCACTCTTCTAAGTTTGAAAAAATCCTACCGAGTGGAGAGCAATCCTCCCACTCGGGGGCTTAGCTGCAGTCCATAACTCGCCTAAGTATGAAACACATCTCAATCCTCAAGGACGACGAGGGGCGGGTTGACTGCCACCTTCTCCTGGGGAGCTTCGCCACAAATACAATGCGCGATTCATCCCGCTCTACAGTAACAAAGTGCGGGTCGACTGCCACCTTCTCCTGGAGAGCTTCGCCACAAATACAATGTGCGCTCCGTCCCGCTCTGCAGTAACAAGGTGTGGGTCGACCACCGCCTTCCCCTGGAGAGCTTCGCCACAAATACGATGCGCACTCCGTCGCCGACCCGCAAGGGCGACAAGACATGGGTCGACTGCTTCCCTCTCCTTCGGAGCTGCACTGCGAATACAAAAATTGTCTCGAATGAAGAATGGGTTCACTTAGCAGGAGATTCATAAAGATATTCAACGGTAAACCAAGTTCAGATAAATTCTAAAGGTTCCGGATCACAGATCGAAGAACTCGGGCATGCAGCCCAAAAAAGATTAACGGTTACAAAAACCACTCGGCATTCCGAGGCAAATTTAAGGTGGGACATAAGAGTTTGTTCACTCCGCGGGAGGAGGGCTGGCAGGCTCGACGAACTCATCCAGGTCGACACCATCGGCAATCCGAGTGGCGACAGCAATGAAAGTCTCCATAAAAGTTCGGAAGTCGTGCTTCTGGGTGTTGGCGACCTTTATTGCGGCCAGCTTGTCTTGTCGCACCTCCTTGCAGTGGACACGAACCAAGGACAGAGCCACATCAGTGCCACACCAAGCAGAAGACTTCTTCCACTCCTGCACTCGGTCAGGGATTCCGTTAAGTCGAGTCATCAGAGACTCAAGATCATTTTGGAGCGTAGCCTCTGGCCAAAGTGCCGGGTCGATCCATGACATGGCGACCTTCAGTCGAGCCAAGTAGTCCATGGCACCGTCGATGCGAGATTCCAGTCGGAGCAGATTCATGGCAGTTTCATCTTTCACGGGAGAGTTGATTGGATCCAAACCTGGTTCGATCCACCCAGTCTCCTCTTCAAAGTTCTGGCAAAACTCTACATTCACGATCCAATGATAAGTCAATTTTCATACACTGAGTCGACACAAAAAAAAACATCAGTCGGAACTAAATGTGCACCTTCAAGCTTGATGAACAACTTCTTGGCAAGACTCCTCAGATAGCTCTCCAGATCATCCCTCCTACGAGCAATGCTTTCCATTTTCTCGCCCAGGTTGAGGTTATCCTTCTTCCAGCGTGTACACTCCCTGTTGGCTTCATTCAGAGCGGTCTTCAGCCTGGTATTCTCTTCTTCCAACTGGCCGACTGAAGCCAGCTTCTGTTCGGCCAGAGCGGTCCTGTCGTCAGCCTCCTTACGAGCAGCAGCCAAATCCTGATCCTTCTTTGCCAAACTTCTCTCAGTTTCTCTGCAAAGAAATGACGATTGGTTCAGAAATAGCAGAAGGGTACTCAAGCCTAAAACTGACCAGTCGACAAACTCGTCTTACCAGCGGCGCCGTCTCTGACCTTTTGCAGCTCTGTCCTGGCCAGCTCCAAGTCAAGGTTCAGTTGAATCTGCTGCTTCTCCAAGTCAGCAAAGCGAGCTCCAAGATCACAAGATTTCTGAAATCAAAGGGGAGAAGTTATTTTTACAGCAAAAAACAACAAAGGCAATAAATACTAAGACTATGGTCGACTGCCCGCAGTCCACCATAGTCTCGGGGACTACACCCAGTGGGTGCACTTTGCATGCCCCCACCGGTTCTGATCCCACTCGACCGGCCCGCCGAAGTCGAGCCCAAAAAAAGGAAGAAAGAGAGAAAGTAGAACTTAGACTACAGTTGACTGCCAGCAGTCCACCGTAGTCTCGGGGACTACACCCAGTGGGTGCACTTTGCGTGCCCCCACCGGTTCTGATCCCACTCGACCGGCCCGAGTGGAAGAGACAAACTACCAGTTTGGTTTATACATTCGGCAAAATACAAAGACTACAGTCGACTGCCAGCAGTCCACCGTAGTCTCGGGGACTACACCCAGTGGGTGCACTCAGCGTGCCCCCACTAGTCCAAAAATTCAATCGGCGCACCCAGTGGGTGTACAGATGCAAAGATTTTCGGAAAGAATCTTCAGGTAGCATATCCTAACAGAACAAGCGGCGACCAACTAACATGAATGTTTCTCTGGAGAGCCGAGCTGGCATCATAGGCGGCTTGGCTGGCGTCCCGCACCGTCTTCATCTTCTCCATCATAATGCCCGCCTGGCGTATGGCTTCCCTAGCAGCATTCACCTAGTCCTCTAGGACATGATGGGTCGCAAAAACTGAAGGCGGCTCGACAGGGGCCCGAGCAGTCAACGAAGAAGGCAAGGCAGTCGACAGTGGCTCGGCGAAGGTAACAGAACCCCGATTGACGTCGCTAGTGTCCTGAACGACTGGTTCCGCCCTCGGCGTCGACTGTAGTGCCTCACTTACAGGAGCTCGCCTATTCTTCCTCGTCAAAGGCCTCTCGGGCTCTTCATCATCATCAGGGAGGTCAATAATGTTGGGAGCTGTGAAAAGTTCGATTGCCAAAATCACGTCACCCAATGATGCATGTTGCAGTTGAATCGACTGAATAAAGATAGTATGGCAGAAATCATACCCGGATTAGAAGTGACCGCATCCTCCATCACCTTATCATCATCCCTGTAAGCTGAGGTCCCGGAAGTGGCAGCGCTGACAATTCCAAAGTTCGTCCAGTTAAAACAAGAAAAACAAACAGCGCGGAGCGTCGAGTGAATACAAGGAGAGACACTCACGCGGAGGCGATGGGGATATCGATCTTGATCTTCGGCAGCGCCTTCCGAGTCCTCGGCTCTGCAACTTTGGGGTGCTTTGGCGCCTTCTCAGTCGGGGTTGGTGAAGAGATCCGAGGACGCTTCGAAGACTGACCAGCCTGAGCAGTTGCCTTGTCGCGGGCACTCGGCCGTTCTTGGTCAAGCTTGGATCGCCTCTCTCTGCGAGGGGGCGACTCGACTTCTTCTCCATCACTTGAGTCGTCGCTTCCTCCATCCCCTTCACCATCGGAAGTCCACTCGCCACTGTCGCCACCACTCGCCTCGCCTTCTAGAGCTTGCTCTTGCTCCCCGTTGGGCATTGAATACATTTCAACAATGGCCTGAAAGAAAGCAGGGAGAACAAAGTCAGTCGATGCAATACAGACAGCTACGCGAGTGAATTTAGATTACAAGCAAAAACTCAGAATCAGACCTGCTCTGGTGCATGAGACTGGTCGAATGGGGGAACTCTCCTGGCTCCTCTGGGATTGTCCTTGTTCCCGGTAATGCTCGACAGCCACTTCTCCAGTGTGTCGTTGTCGACCTCCTCCGGGTGGATCCGAGTGGAGTCTTCAAGACCCGAATACATCCACATCGGATGGTCTCGGGCTTGGAGAGGCTGGATGCGCCGCTAAAGGAAGACCTCCAAGAGATCCATACCAGTGACCCCGTCACGAATAAGCTGGACCACTCGGTTGACCAACACCTTCACGTGCGTCTTCTCCTCCGGGAGCACCTTCAAAGGGGAGGGTTTTTCCACTCGGTCCATGGTAAAGGGAGGGAGGCCAGTCGATTGCCCTGGCGTCGACTGGTCTTTATAGTAAAACCAGGTCAACTGCCATCCGCGAACCGAGTCAGGAAGAATCATGGCCGGAAAGGAGCTTTTCCCTCTCGTCTGGATGCCAAGACCCCCACACATCTGGATCACTTGGGTCCTCTCGTCACTCGGCTTAGCCCTTTTCACTGTCTGGGAGCGACAAGTGAAAATATGCTTGAAAAGACCCCAGTGAGGCCGACAACCCAGGAAATTCTCACACAAAGAAATGAAAGCGGCGAGATAAACGATTGAGTTGGGGGTAAAATGGTGGAGTTGTGCCCCAAAGAAGTTCAGAAACCCTTGAAAGAAAGGGTGAGGAGGCAAGGAAAATCCATGGTCGACATGGGTGGCAAGAAGAACACGCTCACCCTCCCGAGGTTGCGGCTCAGATTCCTTCCTCGGAAGCCGTGCCGAGTCATAGGGGATCAGCCCCCCTTCGGCCAGGTCGTCGAGGTCTGCTTGGGTGATCCTCGAGTGGATCCAGTCGCCTTGGATCCAGCCCTTCGGCAGGCCGGTCCGCGAGGAAGATCCGCCCCGGCTGGTCGCCTTCCCCTTCGACCTCGCCGTCGCCTTCTTTGCCCGCTCCAGAGCCGCCGTCTTCTCCTTCCCCATTGTTGCCGGCGAGATGCGTACGGAGCGGTGATGCTGGGGCGAGAGCGAGCGCAGCGGAGGGGCGTGAAGAGGAGAAAAGGAAATGGGAACGCACTGTTTGGGAGACTCCGGTCCGACGCCTTATATGAGGCCGCTTCCGAGTGGCTGACGGGTAGGCCCAGGTGGCTCTGTCAAATCCCGTAACGATCGCGCGCGCGATACGTGGCAAAAAAGGTGGCGCGGGAATCGAGGCGGCTCCGCCCTATCCCATCCGATTACTGCGGCCTCCCTTGTCCCGCGCGCTTCCCAAAATTCGGATCCCACAAAATCTGCGGGCAGCAAACGACTTGTCAGACCAAAGATCTCCTCCGCACCATCACTCGGAGCCTTACAAGTAAAGAAACTCACTCGACGAAGAATTAAGAATGGATCAAGGCGACTGAAAAGGAAGTTGCTGTCATCACTCAGGTCCGTTGATCCGAAACAAGATATGCTCACGGCATGAAAAACGAGTCGGAGAAGTTCTCAACTCCTTCCCCACTCAAACCTCGATCCATTCGGGGGCTAATGATGAAGCTATGTACCTAGGGTAGGGTCATGGACCTGTCCTAACTGCCCTACCCAAGGACATCTTTAGAAGAAATCACCTTCCAATTGACTTGGAGGTGTTCCACTCGATAGACTCGAAGACACTCGACCAAGAAGCAATCACTCGACCAAGATCCAACCACCCGATGGCCAGGAGACCTAAAGTCACTCTGCACGCTAACGGTCGGTCATTAAGTAGCTTTTATGGTCATCATAGCACTTTATTACTAGCATTACCAGTAATGCTTTGCCTTAATGTATATTGAACCCTTTGTAACATGGGCTGGCCGGGGTCCTGGCGCACTCTATATAAGCCATCCCCCTCCTCCGAGACAAGGGTTCGCACCCCTGTAATTCATACTCTCATAATCCAGTCGACCGCCTCCGGGCTCCGAGACGTAGGGCTATTACTTCCTCCGAGAAGGGCCTGAACTCGTAAACCTTGCGTTCTTACAACTTCTCCATAGCTAAGATCTTGCCTCTCCATACTTACCCCCCTACATCACTGTCAGACTTAGAACCACGACAGCCGCTTCGACCCGTGCCGGCTGAGCACCAAGGAGATGCCTCATGCCGAGGTGTCTTACATGGTGAATTACATTTCCAACCACAAGCTCACCGAGGAGTGGCAGTATGGCAAGGAGCCGTACTCTCGCGCTAATCCTCCGCCTACTGTAAGTTTCTCTTCTTTTCTTCGTTTTTTGTCGCCGGGTTCATGATGGCCGACTCCTGACCAGTCGACTTGTTTTTGGCAGAACCCCCTTCTTCTGCTGGCAACCGGGGCTGCGGGGGTGGAACGCCAATTTCTCCCTGACCGCACGATGGACGACCTTGACGACCCGGACCTGGTGGCGGCCGCCATGGAAGACGACGTCGCAGGGGAAGGCGGCGAGGCAGGCAGCACTGGGCTCGGGGCCGCCTTCGAGGACTGGCCGGATGACGACGAGGCCGAAGTCATACCGCGCCGCCGACCAGCGCCCGATCACCAAGGCGCAAGCCCATCTGCTGTGCCGGCTACTCATGGCGGTGCGCAGAAGTGCCGGGCCGCGTCGACCCACTTCGGCAGTTGGCCAAAGAAGGCCAAGAGTACCGCGGCGGCGACCAAGCGGGACGAAGTGGCCGCAAAGGCGGCCCACTTCCGCAAGGTGGTGAAGCAGCCGCAGGCGGTTTTAGCGTGAGTGTCGTTTTTCTTACGCCTTTCTTTTTCTTCTTCGGTTGATATTCTTCCAAGCCTTCTTCTTGACTTATCAAACAGGGCCCCTCTTTCCCTCGGGCGGGTCCCTGCCGCCTCCATAGTCGGTGCTGTGGGAGGGTCTTCAAGCTCCCACCGGGTGGATCCCCGCGCCGACCTCCTAGAGGCGACGGAGCGGAATGCACGGGAGGCACGGGAGGCGGAGGAGCGGAGGGCGGCTCAGGAGGCGAGGGAGAAGTCGGCGGAGGCGCGAGCCGACGCGGCTGCCAAGGCTCAAGCGGAGGCCGCGGACGCGGAATGGGAGGCGGAGGCCCAGCGGAACCAGCCTCCGCAGCTCGTCGTTCCCCTCCGTGCCGTGGCTCCTGACATCCCAGTGCCCCCGATGGAGGAGGCCGACCGTGGCCAGCCGGAGATGGAGAGGGAGGCGGTGCCGTTGCCGCCGACTGGAGCCGGCCAAGGAAGCCGGCCTGAAGCGCTGCCCATGCAGCCGGCTGGAGGCGAGCCGACTATGGGGGGGGGATCTTGTGGTCTCGTCGCCGTCTCGTCGGTGCACAGGGAAGGCGACTTCGGCGCCGGAGCCGCAAAAAACTGCAGGCGCCAGCTCGTCGGCCCAGGACCTGGAAGCAGCCAGCGACAGCTCGTCCGGGAGGATGCCGGGCGGCGGGACGGCCGTGCTGAACGTGGTGGCGCAGGATGTCCGAAACCGGCTTCAGGCCCAGGCCACCGCATTGAAGCAGTACACTCAAGAGTTCCTCACGACGCGAACGGTTATTCGGGTGAGTCCTCTTGCTCTTCGTTGGTTGCTCCTGATTTCTTCCGTGGGGGTGCGTCAGCGCACCCACTGGGTGTAGTCCCCGAGTTCCGAGTCGGCCGCTGAGCAGGCGGCTTGGAACTTCTTGGTAGACTTTGATTGCCGTCTTGTTCTTAGTCGCATCTCTTGTCTTATCCGCAGGAGTACCACAACCTCCACGCAGCTGGTTTCAACTCCCAGGCCCAGGAGTTGAATCAGAAAACCACTGACCTGACCGAGAGCCGGAGTAAGCGCTTCGTTTTTTATCTCAAGTGGGGGCGTGTCAGCGCACCCACTGGGTGTAGTCCCCGAGATTCGGGCCGACTGCTGAGCAGTCGGGTCGGATCTTTTCCTGACGACTTCTTTCTTCATATCTGCAGGGGCCAATGCCGACTTGAGGGGCCAGCTAAGCGGAGCCCAGTCTGCCCTTCGCGCCAAGGAGGCCGAGTGCGCTGCCCTGGCTCAGGAGCGTGATCGCCTGGCTAAGAAGTTGGCCGACCAGGAGGAGAGCCACAAGGTGGCCTTAAAGGCGGCGCAGGACAGCGAGGCCGCCCTCAAAGCCGAGTATGAGACCAAGGCGGCGAACTGGGCTGAGACGAGGCAGGCGCTGAGCCAAGGCTACAGCCGGGTGGAAGACTTAATCGACGGCAGGCCTTCTTCTTCTTCTTCTTTGCTTCTTTGCCTGCCTCCCGCCATCTG
Source organism: Triticum urartu (assembly GCF_003073215.2). Taxonomy (NCBI): domain Eukaryota; kingdom Viridiplantae; phylum Streptophyta; class Magnoliopsida; order Poales; family Poaceae; genus Triticum; species Triticum urartu. Next base: position 143,256,819 of record NC_053026.1, on the reverse strand, counting down.
GTTCGTCTTTTGATTTTGTGCTACTGCTTTCTTCTTTGTGCATATTACTTCCCCGGTTACTATGCTGCCGCTACCCAAGCCATCGAGGCCTACCACGACGCGCGACGACAGGCAGGGGCCGAGATCACACCGGGTGCCAGCCGGTCACTTGAGGAGCAGCTTCTGGCGCTTCAAGCCCACCTGCAGCCGGCCCACCGCATGCTCCGCCGTCTTCAGCGCGCTGGGGCACAAGTGATGGCCGCCCTCTGGCCCGGCGAGGTGGTTCCCCGCACCCCAAGTCGGACTGCCGACTGGCTGGAGGTCGCAGTCGGCTGCTTCGAGGCTTGGAAAGTGTCAGCGGCCCGGTCCGGCACTGGGCGGGCACTAGAATTCGTCCAAGCTTGGTATCCTGGGCTAAACTTGGACCAGCTGAGCACCTGGCGGCAGGAAGCTGACGAGGAGCTGGAAGCGGTGCGGCCGGCTATCGTCCAGTGTGCCTCGGCGATCGCCGAGTACACTGACACTAGCGCCTTTGCCCCTGAGGTGGATGATGCCGGCGTCACTCAGCCGGAGGAGTGGTTCGGGCTGAACCTGACCGAAGGTGAGGACTCGGCGGAGGAGATTGCTTCCAGCGATGAGGGCAAAGGGGAAGAGGGGGAGGATGTTGAAGACGTTGTGCCAGACAGCGAAGCGACCAGCCCGCCTCAGCCTGATCGTGCCTCTAGCAACGATGCCGCGACTCGCCAGCCGGTCACTCCTCCAGCCGGCACTGCCGACTCCACCAACCTGCCCAACTCGCCCGTCGTTCCCTTGGCCTGATCCGCCGTCCTTGCTTCCTGCTTGTTACTCTTTTGAACAATTTTTATTAAATTTGCGCAGTTCCACCCACTGGGGGTGTATTCAGACTATGTTGAATGCTGGCCTTTTGAAGGTCTTTTTGTGTAAATATAATTATGCATGTGTTTGGCTTCCGTTCATGTTTGCTTTTCATCCTTTTGGCTTTTTCCTTTGCCGCCTTCCCTTGGCCACCGCCTTCCCAGCCGGACAGCTGCTCTGCAGTCTGTGGCTGGAGAAGGACTTGGTTTTTTTGGGAAGGCAAGTACTCAAGCTTTCTTAGATTGCATGAAGGTGAACGGGAAGCCGGCCAGCCGGCTACTCTGGTAGCCGGCTGGCGGGGCGGGAGGCCGGCTCGCGTTATATAAGTTCGTTAGTCCTTAGCCGTTTTTCGTGTGGGCATCCTTTCCTGCCCTTGGCTCTTGCCAGTCGGACAGTCGATTCTTCGAGCTGCGACTTTTGGCAAGAGGGAGCTTGGGTGCCGGCACACTACTTGTCTGACTGCAAGCAGAACTTTAGATATAACTCGAGGCAGCGAGTCCCCGGGCCGACTGGTCGAACCCGGTGCCAGACGAAAAAAGCGAATGTAGTAACATGTTCATAGGCATGATACTCATCATTCATAGATAAAAGAGGGTAGTCCCCGAGCGCTCCTCGGGGGACCCTTTGTCTCATACTTAGTACAAAATGTAGCGTGGTACATACTACTTTTTAACTGTAAAATCTTCAGAGGAGATTGGCGTTCCATGGTCGTTCCGACTCCTTGCCGGAATCATCTCTCTTGCGTGCCTTCGGCTTCTGCGCGTCGATTAGGTAGTATGAGTCGTTGCCTAACGCTCTGCTGATGACGAAGGGGCCCTCCCAAGGGGCCAAGAGCTTGTGCTGGCCGGGTATTCGCTGGATCAACCGAAGCACAAGACTGCCCTCTTGGAAGGATCTTGGCTTGACCTTCCGGCTGTGGTAGCGGCGCATACCCTGCTGATAGATGGCGGACTGGCTGAGGGCTAACATCCGGCCTTCTTCTAGCAGGTCGACGCCGTCTTCTCGTGCTTCCTTGGCCTCCGTCTCCGTGTACATGGTTACCCGAGGTGAGTCGAACTCGATGTCAGTTGGGATGACAGCCTCGGCACCATATACAAGGAAGAAAGGGGTGAAGCCGGTTGACTTGTTTGGGGTAGTGCGTAGACTCCAGAGGACGGCCGACAGCTCGTCAAGCCAATAGCCGGCCGAACGCTCCAGTGGCACCACCAGTCAGGGCTTGATGCCGGAGAGGATGAGGCCGTTTGCTCGCTCGACCTGGCCGTTTGACTGCGGGTGGGCAACGGACACTAGGTCCACCCGGATGGCATGTGTTGCACAAAAACGTGCCAGTGCTCGCTTTGCAAAATTTGTGCCATTGTCGGTGATGATGCTATGCGGTACGCCATACCGGGTTGTAATATCTGCGATGAATGTCATGGCAGTCGGCCCATTCAACTTCTTGATCGGCTTTGCTTCAATCCACTTGGTAAATTTGTCCACAGCGACGAGCAGATGTGTCATGCCGCCGCATGCCGTCTTGAATGGGCCCACCATGTCCAGCCCCCAGACGGCAAAAGGCCAGGTTAGGGGGATGGTCTTGAGTGCAGAAGATGGCAGTTGTTGCTTGGAACTGAAAACTTGGCACCCTTTGCAGTGTTTGACTAGCTCCTTGGCGTCATCCAAAGTAGTCGGCCAAAAGAATCCATGGCGGGCTTTGGCGACGAGTGATCTTGAGGCCGCGTGGTGGCCGCATTCACCTTGGTGGATGTCCTTGAAGATTGCTATGCCCTTCTCTGGCTCGACGCAGCGCTGGAAGACTCCAGTAACGCTGCGCCTAACAAGCTCTAGGTTGACTATTGTGTATGCTTCGACTCGGCCTTGAACTTGTCTTGCCGAGATCTCGTCGGTTGGTAACTCTCTGTTTACTAAGAAGTTGAGGATGGGCTGGGCCCATGATGGAGCTGTGACTTCTTCTATTGTTAGAACTGCTACTGTGACCAGGGCGGGTGGGCTGGGTGGTGAAGAGTTGGAGTCGGCCACCGCCTGTTGTGTCAGTGCAGTCCCCGGGCCGACTGCAGTAGCCCCCGGGCCGAGTTCCGAAGTTCCCGGGCCGGGTGCGATTATGGCAGTCCCAGGGCCGCCTGTCGAAGTCCCCGAGCCGCCCGCTTGGTTCCCCAAGTCGGATCCAACTGCGTCGGGGTCAGGCGGCACAAAGATGGAATCAGATTTAGGAGACGGCTTTATAGACGGCTTGAGGAGGTGTTGAAGAGAAACGCTGGCTGGTATAGCTTGCCGGGTAGAGCCTATTCGTGCCAGGGCATCTGCCTGCACGTTGTCGGCCCGTGGTACATGAAGGAACTCGCATCCTTCAAAATATCCACTGATTTGCTGAATGAGGAAGCGGTAGCTCGCCATGTTCGCGTCCTTGGCGTCCCAGTCGCCAGATGACTGCCGGCCACCAAATCCGAGTCGCCATAGCACAAGATCCAGTGGATGCCAAGCTCTTTGGCTAGCCGGAGTCCATGTATGAGCGCCTCGTACTCGGCCACATTGTTGGAGGCGGCAAAATGAATTTGCAATGTGTACTTGAGCTTGTCGCCCTTGGGAGAGGTGAGGATGATGCCGGCTCCCAAGCCGGTGTGCATCTTGGACCCATCGAAGTGCATCCGCCAATGAGTGGAGTCGGGGGCCGGTGGAAGGTATTGGGTTTCGGCCCAGTCGACGAGGAAGTCGGCCAGTGCTTGGGACTTAATGGCGGTGCGGGGCTGGTAGAAGATCGTGTAGGGAGCTAGCTCAATGGCCCATTTTGCCACCCGGCCAGATGCATCCCGGTTTCCTATGATCTCGGCGAGCGGGGCAGTACATACGACCGTGATGGGGTGCTCTTGGAAGTAGGGCTTGAGCTTCTTGGCGGCAAAGTACACACCGTAGCACATCTTCTGGTAGTGTGGGTAGTTCTGCTTCGAGGCGGATAATACTTCGCTTAAATAATACACCGGCCTCTGTACTAGCTGAGCTCGGCCTTCTTCTGGGCGCTGGACCACGATAACTGTGCTGACCACCTGGCTAGTGGCGGCAAGGTAAAGGAGCATGGGCTCTTTTTCAGTTGGTGCCGCCAAGACAGGCGGCGTGGTCAGCATCTTCTTTAGCTCGTGGAAAGCTTGGTTTGCTTGGTCGTTCCACTCGAAGTGAGTGGACTTCTTCATGAGTCGGTAGAGGGGGAGAGCTTTCTCCCTGAGCCGGCTGATGAAGCGGTTCAGGGAAGCCAAGCATCCGGTGAACTTCTGGACATCTTGTAGCTTCGTGGGAATCTCCATTCTCTCTATGGCCTTGATCTTCATCGGGTTGCACTCGATGCCGCGTTCGGAGACCAGGAAGCCCAGAAGCTGGCCGGCTGGTACTCCGAACACGCATTTCTCGGGGTTGAGCTTGATTTGAAACCGGCGCAAGTTTTCAAATGTCTCTCTGAGGTCTTCCAGCAAGGTGTCGCGCTTCTCCGTCTTCACCACAATATCATCTACATAGACATGGGCATTTCTATCGAGCTACTTGAGGAGGCATTTCTGCATGCAACACTGAAAAGTGGCACCGACATTTCTCAAGCCGAATGTCATAGTCAGGTAGCAGAAAGCTTCGAATGGTGTGATGAAAGCGGTCTTCAGGCGGTCAGCCGGATCCAAATTTATCTGGTGGTAGCCTGAGTAAGCATCCAAGAAGCTCAACAGCTCGCATCCGCCTATGGAGTCTATTACTTGATCAATCCTTGGCAAGGCGAAGGGATCTTTGGGGCAAGCCTTGTTGAGGCTAGTGTAGTCTATACACATGCGCCACTTGTTATTTTTCTTCAGCACGAGGACCGGGTTGGCAAGCCATTCTAGAAAGAAAACCTCCATAATGAAGCCGGCTGCCAGGAGCCGGGCTATCTCTTCTCCTACAATCCTTCTCTTCTCTTCTGATAGTCGGTGGAGGGGCTGTTTGACTGGTTTTGCACTTTCTCGGACGTGTAGCTTGTGCTCGGCGAATTCCTTTGGAACACCCGGCATGTCCTTGGGGGACCATGCGAAGATGTCCCGATTCTCATGGAGGAAATCGACGAGCTCGCCTTCCTATTTGCTGTCCAGGTTTGCCCCAATGGTGGCAAACCTTTCTGAGTGCTCCGGGTCCAGAGGTACCTTCTTTGTTTCTTTGGCCGGCTGGAAAGAACCTTGGGCATCACACTCCTTGGGGTCGGGGGACAAGGCTGACTGCTTGCCGGCCATGGCCACTACTCGATCCAGTATCTTCTTCTCTTCAGCAATCACAAAGGACTCGACCAGTCGGCTTCTTGCTGCCGCACACTCGGAGGATTTCTTGTAGTCTCTGGCTATGGTGATGATGCCCTTGGAACTTAGTATCTTCATCTTGAGGTAGGCATACTGGGGCACAGCCATGAACTTGGCTAGAGCAGGTCGGCCAAGCAACGCGTGGTAAGGGCTCTCCAGATCCACTACCTCAAATTAGACCGCCTCTCGGCGGAAATGATCCTTGTCCCCGAAGAGGACATCTATCTTGATCTTGCCAATTGGGGAGCAGGACAGGCCGGGTACGATGCCATGGAACACAGTCCGACTAGGCATGAGCTGCTTCGTCTTGATGCTGAGTTTCTCCATGGTGTCACGGTACAGTATGTTGATGCTGCTCCCGCCATCTATCAGCACGCGGGAGAAACAGGCAGCTCGCCTTTCTGTTGCGAGAGTGGCATCCAAAACCAGTGCGTAAGAGCCGGGAGACGTCATCACCTCTGGGTGATCTGTCCGACTCCAGCTGATAGGCCTTTCTGACCAGTGCATGAACTCGGGGTTGTTGGAGGCGACTGCGTTGACTTCTTGATGCTCTCAGTGCTGGCTACGCTGATCTTCTGGTTGGCTCATAAAGACGACGTAGGCGGCCTGCTCGTCGGGGAACTCGTCTTGAACAGCCCCGGTTGCTGGTCAAGCGGCCGGCTGCGGAGGGGCCGGAGGTGGCTGACCAGCAGGCGGAGGTGGTGCTATTCCCTCGCCCTTGGAGATCCGCGTGAGCCAGTGGCATTTTTGGGTCCTGTGGTTTGAAGGCTTCGCGCCGCTGTGGAACTTGCAGGGGGCATCAAGTGCTTGCTCGTAGGAGAAAGCCGGCTGCCAAGCCGGCCTGCTGCCCTTCTGCTTCTTGGGCGCAGGCCGCCCTTCGGGTTGTTCGTCTTCGACTGTGGCCACCTGCCGGCTGGCGGAAGGCGGCAGGGGAGCCTTGCACTTGTGGTCGTTCTGGTACGGGCGCCGGCTGGAGTCTCCAGCCGGCGCCTTGGGACTCGGAGTGAGCACCTTCCCGGAGGCGTCTACTCGGAGCTCGGTCTTCATTGAGGAATCGGCCGTGGCGTATTTATCAGCTATGATCAGCAGCTCGTCGAGGGTAGTCGGCTCATCACAGAGGAGTCGGTGCTTGAGGAGGGTGCCTTCTCGGCACCCGGCGGTGAAGTACTCTATAGCCTGGATCTCGTGCACCCCTTCACAGGAATTGCGGAGCTCGGCCCAACGCGTGAGTTAGTCGCGAGTCGATTCGTTAGGCCCTTGGACACACAAGGAGAGCTGTCGGGGCTTGGGAGCCCGCTTGTAGGTGCTAGTGAAGTTACGGATGAAGGCTTCTGTGAAGTCTAGCCAGCTGTTGACGCTGTAAGGCTTGAGCCTATTGAGCCAGGTGCGTGCCATGCCTCGGAGCATGAGGGGCACATACTTCATGGCAACACGCCTGTTGCCGTTCGCGATGCTAACCGCAGTGGAGTAGTCGATCAACCAATCCTCCGGCTTCATGGAGCCGTTGTACTTGGGCGTGTCTCTTGGGAGCGAGAACCCTTTGGGGAAGGGCTCGTCACGGATGCGGGGGCCAAAGCAAGGTGGGCCGACATCATCTTGTTCTTCCAGAGCCAGGGATCGCGCTAGGCGGTCGATCCGGTGGCGGGCGTCATTCTCACTGACTCCTTCGCGGCGGCCCAGCCGGCCGCTGAGAGTCGGATGCGTGACAGGCGGCGGGGTAGGGTATCTCTCCCCACGAGGCAGAGGAGGAGGAGGGTGGCCCCGCCACTCCATAGCTCAAGGGCAGCCTTCTACATCATGCTCGATTTTTAGATTCGAGTCCGGTTGCGGCTGGGAGCCGGCTCCTTTTCTTTCCTTGCGTGGGTGTTGCCCGCAGTCGGCGTTCGGGACGTCGCGCCGTGCTCTCGGCGTGGGGGAGGACTTTCGGCGTGGGCACCGGCTTCATGTCGCTCTGTGGCCGCGTCGATAAGCTGCTGTATGCGTCTGGTCATGTAGGGGAGCTCGTCGGGCCCCAGTCCATTCAACTCGTCTGCGGCCGCCTGGGCGGCGTGTAGGTTCTCGAGAGGCGTGGCATAGACTGGGCGGTCTGCTCCCAGCATGTCGGCGATAGCCGCGCCGTGTTTCTTGATGACGCCGACGCGGCTTGGCCCGTCGGGAGGCGGCGTGCCGACGGCGGCACGGTCGACTTCACGCTGGTGAGCCTCGGTGAGGCGTCTCATGGTAGCTAGCTTCTGGCCCTCCGCAACGAGGGCGAGGCGGCACGCCTCCAGTGTACTGGCATCAGCGTCGGCCGGGATGGGGGCGGACAAGTCGTGCAGCGCCGTCTGCAGGGCATCGTGGGCGTTTTCGCCAGAGGCGGCGCCGTGGCTGATGACTAGTACCTCGGTGATGGCGCTGCTGCTGCTGTCGACTCGAGGAAGAGGGTCGTTGATGATTACCACGTTGGTGGGGAAGGCGTCAAGTGATGCCGTGTCAGAGTCGAGAAGTATCAGGTCGGTGGAGCCAACCGACTCCAAATCCGCGGCAAGCTCGCCGGAGACGTGGAGCTGGTCGAGGAGGCTGATGAGGTGGTTCTCGAGGCAGCCTGTGCCCGCGTCGGATGTGGGCTCGTCGGAGATGCGAGCCTCGCCAAGAAGATCGGCGAGGCAGCTCGCCGCACAGGCGTCGGTGACGCCTTGAAGCACGTCGGTGCAAGCGCCATCGGGCGAGCCGGGCTGGCTACGCATGCTGGGAAGGAAGAGGGTTCCCGTCCAGAACAGGTCTCCGGACGACGGTGCACCTGGCCCCATGGTGGGCGCCAAATGTCGGGTGGTAGGTGCGACATATGCCAACGGGTGGCTTATCATTGTGGGAGCCAATAAAACATCGCCGGTGCCTGGAAACTGGATGAGGCGAAGACATGCACGCCGGCGGATCTTACCCAGCTTCAGGGCTCTCCGTGGAGATAGCACCCCTACTGCTGCTCTGCAGGGTCTCCGCATGGTCACTAGATCAATAAGTAGCTACAAGTGGCTCCTTGAGCTGTTCGGTGAGAGGGAGAAGAGAGGCAAGGCTAGCTTGCTTCTCCTCCCGTTGTAGTGTCTAAAAACTACTAAAAGAGAGATCTCCCCCTGCATGGGTGGCCTGGGGGGTTTATATAGGCCTACCCCCCAGGGGTACAATGGTAATCCGGCTGGGTGTGGGCCCCATCCGTCTGTGTCTACGCTCGCCGGCTTCTCCGCCGACCGGTGGGGTCCGCCGACTGGTGGACCCTGCTGGCTGCCGGCCTTCTGGTCGATAGGCCGGTCCCACCGCTCGGGGGTCTTGTCGGAGGCTAGTTACTGTTGCCTTGCCTCTGGTGACGAGGGCTTTGTCGTGGTAAGCATGGCTATAGTGCTGCTGCCTGGCGGCTTATCGCTGTAGCCTTACCCCGTCTTATCTCCCTAATGGGGCGCCTCCTTCGAGGGAGCGAACTAGCCGACAATGGGGAGTCAGCCACACCTCAGGCCGACTGGGGGAGGCCTGGCCGCCTCTAGGTGTCTCCCTGATAGAGGGGGCCCGCCACACACGGGTCGCACTGACAGCTCGCCGTGGGTGACGTCATGGTCAACATGGCAATAGTGCCGCGCCGGACGGGTGATGGCCGCCCCGTACAACTCACTGTGGCCATGCGTGTCCCGGGATTTAGGGGTGGCAGGCTTCACTGTAGCCACGCCCCGTCTCATCGCCGTTATGTGGGTGCAGACTCTGAGGGTACGATCTTGGCCGCCTGCTGGGGGGGGGGCCTCTTGGAGTCGGCCTTCTCGTGGCCGGCTTCTTGGAGCCGGCCCTCTCATGGTTTTCTTCATGAGGATTTTAGGGCTGGGCCGCCTTCGCGCAGTCGGTCGGAGAGGTAGCCGGCTTGGGGAAGGCAGCCCCATGTCTTGGATGCTTGAAGGCTCGATCAGCCTATAATTTTTCTGAAGTGCCAGGGGGAGCCGGCTAGGCTACCCGTGGTCATTTACTCCTACAGTGGGAGAGGCCACTGCTAGCATGTCATCCCTGACTTGGAATTCTATGCACTTATGATTGGAACTATTAGCAAGCATCCTCAACTACTAACATTCATTAAGGTAAAACCCAACCATAGCATTAAGATATATTGGTCCCCCTTCAATCCCGTATGCATCAATTTCTATGCTAGGTTGAAGCTTCTTTCACTCTTGCCCTCCAATACATAGTCCTATCAACATACAACTAACCCTATGATGTGATCCACGCGCACGCTCATATGATGGGCACCAAAGGATGTCAACATAACCACAAGCAAATTAAACCAATCATAGCAATTCACCAATTACCGATAGGACAACAAAAATCTACTCAGACATCATAGGATGGCAACACATCATTGGATAATAATATGAAGCATAAAGCACCATGTTCATGTAGAGGGTACAGTGGGTTGCGGGAGAGTGGACCGCTGTAGATAGATGGGGGAAGGTGATGAAGATGTTGGTGAAGATGACAGAGGTGTTGGTGTAGATCGCCGTCACACGATGATGGCCCCGGCGGTGTTCCGGCGCTACCGGGAGAGAGGGGGAGAGAGCCGCCCTTCTTCTTCTTCTTCCTTGACCTTCTCCCTAGATGGGAGAAGGGTTTCCCCTCTGGTCCATGGCCTCCATGGGGGCGGAGGGGCGAGAGCCCCTCTGAGATTGGATCTATCTCTCTGTTTCTGCATTCCAGATTCTGCCCTTTCACCGTTTCTTATATCCCCGGAGATCCGTAACTCCGATTGGGCTGAAATTTGGTCATGATTTTTATCCAGATATTAGCTTTCTTGTGGCGAAATAAGGGCACCAACCGCCTTACAGGGTGGCCACGAGGGCCCAGGGCGCACCTGACCCCCTGGGGCACGCCCCTGCCTCGTGGCCCCCTCGGGCATCGTCTCGCGTTGATTCTTCTTCCAAAAAATCACATATATTCCAAAAAAATCTCCGTCAGTTTTTATCCCGTTTGGACTCCATTTGATATGGATTTTCTGCGAAACAAAAAACATGCAACAAACAGGAACTGGCACTAGGCACTGGTTCAATATGTTAGTCCCCAAAAATAGTATAAAAAGTTGCCAAAAGTATATGAAAGTTGTATAATATTGGCATGGAACAATAAAAAATTATAGATACGACGAAGACGTATCAGCACCCTGGCCCAAGCTTAATTCCTGCTCGTCCTTGAGTAGGTAAATGATAAAAAAGATAATTTTTGATGTGGAATGCTACCTAGCATAATCTTGATCATGTAATCTAATCATGGCATGAATATTAAGACACGAGTGATTCAAAGCAATATTCTATCATTTGACATTAAGATAATAATACTTCAAGCATACTGTCGGTGTCAAAACCGGCGGATCTCGGGTAGGGGGTCCTAAACTGTGCGTCTAAGGTTGATGGTAATAGGAGACAGGGGACACGATGTTTACCTAGGTTCGGGCCCTCTCTATGGAGGTAATACCCTACTTCCTGCTTGATTGATCTTGATGAATATGAGTATTACAAGAGTTGATCTACCACGAGATCATAATGGCTAAACCCTAGAAGTCTAGCTTGTATGACCACAGTTTTGAGTATATCCTTTCTGGACTATACCCTCCAGTTTATATAGACACTGGGGGGGATCTAGGGTTACATAGAGTAGGTTACATAAGATGGAATCTTCATAGTTGTTCGCCAAGCTTGCCTTCCGCGCCAAGGAGAGTCCCATCCGGACATGGGTACAGTCTTCGGTCTTCATATCTTCACAGCCCATCAGTCCGGCCCATAGATAACAGTTCGGACACCCGATGACCCCTTAGTCCAGGACTCCCTCAGTAGCCCCTGAACCTGGCTTCAATGACAAGGTATCTGGCACGTAGTGCTGTTTTTGGCATTGCAAGGCGGGTTCCTCTTTCCGAACTCCTGAATACTCTCCAGACGAATTGATCATGTCCGGACCTGTAACACACACCGCACACAACCACAGAGAATATAATAACACACGGGTCCAATCTGCTGACAACTTTAGTGATGTGATGTCACGCCTGTCCAGTCATAATTTCGAACCATTTTCTGCCCCACGTTTCGAGATGCGGTTGTCATTGACACGTCTTATCAAAGCAGAGATCGTGTCCCCTTATTACGGGATTCTCATCAACACGGGCGTTGGTAACCCAACCGCGCCCTTTACACAGCCCTTGGGAACAGGCGAATTTTAAGGCGAATTGGGGGCATTCGATATTCACCGCCCTTATAAGGAGATAAGATTCCCCTTTCTTCTCCCATGCTTTCTTCCTGCCTCTCCGTTCTTGAGCTCCAACGCCCATGTTCTCATTTCCCTATCTTGAGAAAGCACTCAACCATGTCCGGATCCGGAGGTCAAGGCAAATGGATGGCCTCCTCTATTGAGGAGGAGGACATCGTCGAGCTTCGGGCGGCCGGGTACCTGGCGAAGGAAATTGCCCACCGTCTTCCAGCCCGGGGACAAATCATCCCCACACCGAGGCCCAACGAGAGGGTAGTGTTCATCCCTCATTTCCTCCGCGGGCTAGGGTTTCCACTCCACCCCTTCGTCCGCGGGATAATGTTCTACTACGGGATAGACTTCCACGATCTATCCCCGAACTCCTTCCTCAATATCTCGGCGTTCATCGTCGTGTGCGAGGCCTTCCTCCGCATCCACCCCCACTTCGGGCTGTGGCTCAAAACCTTCAACGTGAAGCCCATGGTGGTGGACGGACAACACACAGAGTGCGGGAGCGCCATGGTGAGCAAGCTCACCAATGTCTCTTGGCCAAAAGGCACATTTGTGGAATCTGTCAAGGAATGACAGAAGCTATGGTTCTACATCACCGAACCCCGCGATGCCACCTGGGCCGCGGCTGCCGAATTCAACTCCGGCGACCCCGTGCGGCTCACCTCCTGGGTCGAGAAGAGCCCAAACTGGTGTTCGTCGAACGAGATGATTGCGCTACAAACGCGTATCCAAAGTATGATCAATAGGGACATCAAAGTTGTTGACATAATCCAAGTGATGTTGGTGCGCCGAATCCTTCCCTGCCAGAGCCGAAGCCGTCCTCTATGGGATTTCCACCCAAAGAAACACCATACCCTGGTGAGGCTTTTCGAAATGACTGATGAAGATGCCTGGAAGTTGCTTTTCAAGGGCAATGAGATACCGCCGTCCACTGACTCGGACCGGGGTCACGACATAAATCACCTCCCCAACGAGGTATGTTGTTTTCAACACATCCCTTACTTCTTGTTTCAAGGATAATATCTAAGCTTTCATTACCATTGCTTTTTCAGTACTGGTTGAAGAAGGAGAAGCAGATCCGGTGTCCAGCTCCCTTGCCCGAGGAGCCAGTCATCCCACGCTTAGAAAGATGCTGGAGCCGGCGCCTTATAAGGCACCAGAGAAGAAGGCCACAAGAAAGGCCAAGGGGGTCTGGAGCGGCCCCCGCCACAAGGGTACCTCGGACGCGACGTCCGAAGACAAGGCCCATTTCCCCGCCGCCGAAGGCGACGCGAATGAGGAGGAGGAGGAGAGCGACTCTCCCCCCAATGGGGGGGAGGAAGAAGAGGGTGGCCTCCGCAATCCTGGAGTTGGAGGTGCCCAAAAGGGGGAAGGGCTCCCTCGCGGATAACTCCGCATGGGACGTCGAGGACAGTCCGGAGAGACGCCCCCGCGCTAAGCCTCGGGCCGCATCGTAAGTACTAACACCTTATCCGCCCATGAAGTTTCCCCTCCTCATTGTATTGAGATGATTGGTTATGTTAATGTAGTCCGGCCCACAACAGCCCTCCGCGATCCTCGTCAGGAGGCTCGCTGGATTCCAAGGCGATGGCCAGCGACTCCCCGCCAGCTGCACACTCCCCCAAGACCAGGGATGAAGTGGATGTGATGTACCGAAGGATTGTTCCCAGCGAGGGAGAGGCTCAGGAGGCGCCCAAATGCGAAACCCCCGTTGTCGGACACCAAGGGGAATCAATCCCCCGAGAGACTGCCGGGGAGGGCCGTATACTATTCGGCCCTCAACTGGACTCAATTCCGAAGACCGAGGCGGCTCCAGAATCCAGCACGCACCCTCCTTCGAAACAAGGGGGGATGCTTGTTCTGCCGGTGCCCCCTGTCCAACCAGGGGCACCAGATAATCTGCTAGAAGTGATGCGAGGCGCTTCTATTATGGATGAGCACCGTGTCCTTATGGGCACGATGATTGAAAGGGTTCAGTCCGCCAAGAGCGGACTAACCGAGGCCTGCAGCAACCCGCTGACAGGTTTTGAGGTAAGTGACGCCAACAGAAGAGAATCCCAATGTAGACAGCAGCCCCTGAGACACTGTCCGGTGTTTGGAAAGAAAAAACCGGACAGAGGATCAATCTCCTATGACAGGAAACTAACTAATTTTTTCTTAAATACAGGCTCGTTGCTGGTCGCGGCCTTGCATACCGCTGAAGTCTCCGGACTGAAGCAGAAACTGGCGAAGGCCGAGGGAGAGCTATGCCAAGTGAAGATGCAGCTCCAGGAGAAACAAGGTAAGCAATAACCTGTTATATATTCAAAAATAAGAAAATGATATGCGATGACCAAAATGCCATGATTTGTACAGAATCGACGACCGAGGTCGAGGCCCTAAGAAAGGCCCTGGCCAAAGCCGAGGGGAAGGCTATCTGTCGGTGTCAAAACCGGTGGATCTCGGGTAGGGGGTCCCGAACTGTGCGTCTAAGGCGGATGGTAACAGGAGGCAGGGGACACAATGTTTACCCAGGTTCGGGCCCTCTTGATGGAGGTAATACCCTATGTCCTGCTTGATTGATCTTGATGATATGAGTATTACAAGAGTTGATCTACCACGAGATCATAGAGGCTAAACCCTAGAAGCTAGCCTATGGTATGATTGTTCTCGTCCTACGGACTAAACCCTCCGGTTTATATAGACACCGGAGGGGGCTAGGGTTACATAGAGTCGGTTACAAGGGAGGAGATCTACATATCCGTATTGCCAAGCTTGCCTTCCACGCCAAGGAAAATCCCATCTGGACACGGGACGAAGTCTACAATCTTGTATCTTCATAGTCCAACAGTACGGCCAAAGGATATAGTCCGGCTATCCGGAGACCCCCTAATCCAGGACTCCCTCAGTAGCCGCTGAACCAGGCTTCAATGATGATGAGTCCGGCGCGCAGATTTGTCTTCGGCATTGCAAGGCGGGTTCTTCTTCCGAATACTCCATAGAAGATTTTGAACACAAGAATAGTGTCCGGCTCTGCAAAATAAGTTCCACATACCACCGTAGAGAGAATAATATTTCCACAAATCTAATCTACTGACACGTTTAGCAACATGACATTATGCCATGGCCTGGTCTTTATTCGAACTGTTTTTCTCAACCAGCACTGCACATATCGCGAGGCGATTTTCTTGACACGTCTTGTCAAAGCAGAGATCGTGTTCCCCTTATTACGGGATTCTCATCAATACGGATGTGGGTAACCCAATCATGCCCGTTGGTATGACTCCTCGATTTTAGGCAAGTACCAAACGGTCATGAGGAGGACGCTTGATATTCACCCTCTTTATAAAGAGGCCAAGGCTTGTCCTTTTTCCCTCTCGTGCTCAATCGAATCCTTCCCCCGCCTCGAGTTCCAACACCCAAGGCTCAAGTCAGGCGCTTCGGACCTTCAACCACGTCCAGATCCAGCCTCCAAGGTCGGTGGATGCCTTCCTCTATCACAGAGGAAGACATCAAGAAGCTTAGAGAGGCCAGGTATTTAACCCTCGAAATCTTGCACAGGCTGCCTGCTCGAGGGCAGGTCATTCCCACTCCCGAACCCGGCGAGAGCGTTGTATTCATCTCTCACTTCCTCCAAGGGCTAGGCCTCACTCTGGATCCCTTTGTTAGGGGGCTCATGTTCTATTATGGGCAGGATTTCCATGACCTGGCCCCGTATTCCCTCCTTCACATCTCGTCGTTCATCGTCGTGTGTGAGGCCTTCCTCTGCATTACCCCACACTTCGGCCTGTGGCTCAAGACTTTCAATGTGAAGCCGAAGATGATCGAGGGGCGACACGCAGAGTGTGGAGGTGTCATGATAAGCAAAAGTGCTGATGTTCCATGGCCAGAGGGTTCCTTTCCAGAGGTGTCTGGTTTATGGCAACGGGAGTGGTTTTATATCACAGCTCCCCGAAGTGCCAAGTGGGTAGCCGCCCCTGCCTTTTGCTCGGGCCCCCACCACAACTGACGTCATGGATCAACAAGGGGCTGAACTGGGGGCCAGTAAATGATGTGCCGATATTGCAGAGTCGCATCCGAGATCTCCTCGAGAGAGATGTCAGCCTGGTCACGGTAATGCAAATCATGCTAGTTCGTCGAGTCCCGCCTTGCAAACGTCGACCCCTCCGTGTGTGGGAATTCAACCCGGAAGGACTGCGGACTATTCAACACTTCCTCGGCATGACGCTCGAAGAGATGTACAAATTGTTCTTCAGACCACAAATAAAGTATCCGGACACCACCGAGGATGCGGGTCTGAGCTGTAATCGCCCAGATACCCAGCTAAGTCATCCCATGGACGAACATGCTGACTTTTTATTTATCATAACATTATTTTGAAAAGTCGCTCCTTGACCAGGACTGGGTAACAAAGGCGAAGATGATCAGGTGTTCGGCGCCCCTTCCTGAAGCCTCAGCAAATCCAGTACTAGCCAGAATGCTTGAGCCGGCGCCTTATTAGGCACCCTTAGGGGAAGATAAAGGGGGGCGTAAAGAGGCTGAGAGCCGGCCTCACTCATTATTCATCCAAACCAGGGGAATTAGCACCTCCACGAAGGAGGATAACCAGGGAGAAGAATCTGAAATTCCCTCTGCCCAAGGAAGGAAGAGGACCACCTCTAAAGACCCGGAAACAAAGGTTTCCAAACGGGGGAAGAAATCTTCGCCGAAGGGTCCTGCCTCGGAGGGTACTCTTGCCGCACAGTGCCCGCAAGGGGATCAGCCCTCTACCGAGCTGTACGTAAACAAAAAGTACTTAATAGTAAAAATATCCTACATTACTTCTGAAGACAATAACTGAAGCATATGTCTTGTAGTTCAGGTCGTAACCCTTCTCGACAGAGTTTGTCTTCGGGGGATCTTCTTCCGGAGATGATGGAGAGCGAAACACCTCCCCCTGCCACCCTGCCTCATGAGGCGGGCGACCCTGAAGTGTCGTCGCGGAGGGTTTCTCCTGATTCGCCAAGGCCAGGGGTAATCCTTTGGCCACCCGAAGTCCTCAGTATTCGGCTCCTAAAGAGAGCAGCAGAAATAGTCCGGAACCGTCCGGTGTGTGATCAGACGCACTGAAGAATCTTCTGGAGCAAGCGGCCATCTTAGAAGCACATCATACGCTAATGGGTACGATGATTGAGAGGATTTCATCCGCCGAACGTGGGTTGCATGAAGCTTTTATGAGTCTACTGAAAGGACTTGAGGTACGTGAAACAGTGTATGTTTTTGACAGTACCGCACACTTTAGGTGTGCCCTATGCAGATAGTAGCGCCTGAGACTCTGGTTGCCGTCGAGAACGACGGCAAACAGAGGATCATAGTCCCAGGTAATAATCAAGCCGCGTTCATGTGCAGGTTGCTGAAGGTCTGGTGGCTAGCCGGACTGATGACTTTGCCGAGCTGAAGCGGCAATTTGATGCGGCAGATGTCGACATCGTGTTTGTCAACAAGCGGCTCGACGAGGCACAGGGTATGTGATTTCTCCGGTGATGCGTAGTAAGAGGAGCATGATGCCAGTATCTTAATATGTTGTGACTGCAGATGGAGCTGCCGCCGTGGAGACCCTTCGGGCGGAACTTGCCCAAGCCAAGGAACAAGCCAGGAATAGTGATGCGGCCGCTCTAAAGGCGGTCAAAGAGCTGAGGGCCGAACAGGCTGCGCATTGCCAAAGTGAGGAAAAAATAACCAAAATGGCTGTTGAGTTGAAAGATGCCGCCGTCCGTTACCAGCTTCTTGAAAAAGAAAGCCGGGCGAAGGCGACGGACCTGGAGAAGGCCATGGTAGCAGCCAAGGAAGGCCGCTCCAAAATCAGAGCAGCGAAGGAGGAGCTGCGTCAAGCTGGGGATATCGCGGCTGGGAAGCCCTTTTTGTTGCGGACTAAGTTCGGAGATCCGAAGTATGCCCCTCTTGATCAACTATGGAGTTCTGCAGATGCATACGTGGATTTGGTAGCAAGTGCTACTGATGCAGCCGAGTACTTCAAGGATAAAAAAGAACGTGAAGTGGAAAAGCTGTTCTGGTCATAGTTCCATGCTTCAGTGCGTCCGCTGCTGTTGAATGAGCGAATGGCCGAGTGGGCCGAGCTCCATAGGTTGTCCGGACTTGCCATGAGGTCTGTTATGGATCATCTGTGGCCGGAAGGGCCAAGGCTGAATAGTTACCTTAGTTTAGTGCAACAATTCCTTGGTGCTGTGCCGCACATCGATGCTATGAAGAGTTCGGCATGCATAGAGGGTGTGCGGATGGCACTTTCCCGTGTCAAGACATACTGGGCTGAGATGGAGGCCACCACTATTGCAACACAGGGTTCGGCCGTGGGCCGAGTAGCTGCCGAGCACTACTTTGAAGAAGTCCTTGAAGGCGCTCGTTTGATAGAGGCTCAGTGCTGGAAGAATATAATGTTCTAGTGACATCTATTCCCATTGTAAAAACAATGTTTTATTGAATTATGAAGGCCATGTTTATACTTTTGCCTGAAAGTATTATGATGCCTCCTATGCGGCCGTTTATATAACTTGAAAGTTTGTAGTCGTCGCCTTCAGCCCCCACGCATATAATGCGGGGGTGTTTGCAAAAAACGCGTATTCACACTTAATCCAACGTCTTGGTGCATGAAGGAGGTGGTAGCGCAGTGAACGAGGCAATCGGACTATATTGCTTTAACACTTTCACTTAGCCATAGGAGTTTGACGGTGGGACTACTATATAGCCCCTGGTACTTCCGCACTTGTCCGAATACGGGGCGCGTACGTACATGACCGGGAAACGGCCCTTCTTTAATGCGGAGGAATCCTGAAGATTCCGCTAAGTCATCGAGTGGTTGACCAGTCTCGCGCTTTATCATGACAGTCAGTTTTTGGCTTTCTCTACTGAGGTGCTCATCCGGATGAACCAGGGCACATTCGCAGTAGTTCTCCCGTTGCCGCCCTAGCTGATAGAGCAGAACGTAAGGTAGCAAAATGCGGGAGCCGGGCAAACCCAACATTTGACCAAAGACATGATTCGGAGCTGATGCATATAAGGCCAAACTCGCGACGCCGAACACTCCCTAAGGTATTCGGTCTTTATAACATATGCCGGGCTGAACAATGCCCTTAATAATAAACCCCGAGTGTCCAGGTACGTGCAATATCCTAATGTGGCCACATGCTAATAACGTCAGCATCCTTCTCGGTTGTATTGAGTATCCGGAGGATGTGAATCAACAAGAGACAGTAAAAAAGGTTTACGTAGGGTCTTAATCTGAAAAGAAACCTTTGAGCGGGTCCCTGCTGCATGTCGGCGCCTATGTCTTCGTCGTGTCGTGTCCTGGACGGGTGTAGCACGATTGTTATCTGTAAAAGAGAAGAACTTAGGTGAAAGTAGTCGTGCCAAAAAAATTGGTTATTCTAGATAAACCATTAAAATTCAAGATAAGTCAAGTTGAGCCGAACTAGCCCTGATTATACGCGTGAAGCCCCTTGTACTGTCTATGAGGGTTTAACCGTCAAACCAATCTCAGGTATATCTAGTTGTCACACCCTAGCTAGTTCAAGCATTAGAGTGTGCATCATGTTTAAATTCCTCTTAAATTTGAAATGGGGAAGACAGAACCCCCAGCACCCCCCTGGAACAACTAGGGTTTACTAAAAACTTTTCAAATGAACCTGAAATGCCCTTCTAAAAAGCCCACCCTTTTTGTTTTGGGTTAAAACCTTTGACAAAAATGGTGCACATTTTTCTAGGACATCAAAGGTCATTGGATTAATCCTTATGGTATTTGCATTTGGGCATTTAAATGCTATAAAATATTTTAAATGCTCAAATAATCATAAACTAAAATGTTTGTTGTTGGATATATTCTAAGCAGTGGCCATGGTTAATTCTATGAATTTTGGTAATGCCCTGGCATTTTTAATAAAGCCCTGAAGTTACAGAAATAATAAATAAATAAAAAACAGAAAAGGAGAGAAAGAACAGGGACTTACCTGGCGCAGCCCACCAGCCCACCCGGCTCGGCCCAGTCCACTGGCTCATGCCAGTCGTCCCCCTCCTCTCGCAAGGAGGACAAGGAGCGCGTGGCCGGCGCCCGTGGCCACACGCCGGCCACCTCCTGCTTCCGCCAACGCCCTGGAGGCGTCCACGAGTGCCACGCCGACCCCCACGTCTCCCTCACTTTCTTCCCACTCTCCCCGTGGCCTCTCCCCCTCTCTAGCTCTCTCCCCATCTTCCTGCCGAGCGCAGCCATCGCCGCCGACAAGCTTCACCGCAGCCACCGCCGTCCATTCGTTGCCCCGTCATGCCAGGAAGCTCTGCCGTCGTCGACTACATCAAGTAGGCCGAGCCTCGAGCGCTCGCTTGCCCCAGAGACGCTGCACCGAGCTCGTCCTCAACTCCGGCCACCGGAGATCCCCTTCGCTGCCCCGCTCGCTCCAGCCCTTCCCTGAGCTCGCCGTTCACTCCCTTGCAACCACTGTGAGCTCCGCCACCGTTTCCCCCTCTCCCCGCGCTCGTCCGCGTCCTCTAACCACCTCTGCCATCAAAGCTGAAGCTCGCCGCCGCCACCGCACGTCGCCGTCATGGCCATAGCCACGTTGGGACGCCACCGAGCACGCCTTCATCTTCCACGCACTCGCAGGAGCCCGTAGCACCCCCGCACGCCCCTCGTCGTGCCCCCTAGCGACTAGCTCGACCTCACCCGAGCTCGGGCCGCTGCCAAACTCGTCACCAGCGACGTTTCCAGCCACCCCAGCTCCACCCACTGCCACCACTCGACGCGGCTTCCTCCCCGCATCACGTAGATAGTCTCCGCCGCCCATTTGGTCGCCGGAGTGCAAATCCCGCACTGCTCCGCCGCGTCTGGCCTCGCTGGCGGCTAGACGTCGGCGAGTTTGACTCTGTTTGACCCTTGTGTGGGCCCAGGTTGACCCCCCTGAGTCTATGACAGGTGGGGCCGGTCTGCTAATTAGTTTAGGATTAGTTTTAACTAATTTTAATTAGTTTAGTCACTGACATGTGGGCCCAGGCCCCACTGACAGCTAATTAGTGTTAATTTAATTCTGTCAATTAGCTGAGTCACTGACAGACAGGGCCCACCAGTCAGGTTTGACCTGGCCGACCCAGTTGACCGCTGACGTCACACCTATGTCATGCTGACGCATTAATTCAATTACTGGATTTATTCTTTAATAGGAAATTCCAGAAAATAGCCAAAACTTCTAAAAATCATAGAAAATCAACCATAGCTCCAAATGCAAAGATTTATGTATGAAAAATGATCAGAAAAATTCAAGCTATCCATCTGTAATGGTTTCATGCATGACAAAACAACTTAACCTTGCTGTTTAAGCAGAATAAGATAATGCACTAATAAGGACATGTTAAATGAGCTAACATTTGAATCTTTGATTCAAATGAGTTCATTCCATCTTGTTTTAGCTTGCATTAGGCCAAGACACATTCATTTTTCCATGTCATAGCATGCATCATACTGTTGCATATTGTCATGTGTTCATTATGTTCGGTGTATCTTTCGTGGTAGGTTCTGCCTCCGAGGATAACCCCGAGTATCCGTCTGAAGGGCAGTACCCTACTACCAGTACAACAGGCAAGCAACCATTGATCATTCCGATACAAACCAATGTTCTTGCTTCTGCTCTTGTTTACTGCATTAAGACAACGCGATTCAAACTGCTGTGTTCTACGGTAGTTGAACCCTTATCCTCTGCATGACCTGTCATTGCCACAGTAACTAGATGAAACCCACTAGCATGTGTAGGAGTTGATTGAGCCATGTATGTGATTCCTACCTTGCTATGCCTGCTATGCTTAGAGTTGTGTCAGGTCTGGTCCATCTGGGTGATGGGCTAGAGTGAAATGGTTATATCGGTAATGTGAGGGATGTGATGAACATGATTTGGTAAAGGTATCGATGAGAGGCCATGTAGGAGTACATGGTGAGTTGTTTCATTGAGGCCGTCCATAAGAACTGAGATATGTATGTGTGATTTAAGATGCATTTACTACCATACATTGGGCCCGAAACCAATGGACCCTCTCGGCTTCTTATTCACCCTAGTACTCTGTCCAGGAGATGCAAATAGTTTCTGGTGTTTGTAGGTTATGTGTTGGCGGCCGTGCGTAGCGCTGATCCTAGGGGTGGGCTATGTTGCGGTAGATACACCGTGGCACGGTGTACCGAGTCGCCCATTTGGTGTCTCGGGAACCCTGTTCACATCGTTCGGGGCCGTATGTGGAAACCTCGGCCGGACTCCCTGCGGATGGAACCTGGATAGGCGATACACCTGGACTAGAGACTTGAGTGTTTGGGTAGGCCATGGCCGACACCCTCGTTGGGCTTCCGCTTGAAGGTTGCCGAGTACATGTCATGTAAACAACGGTAAGTGGTGAAAGCGTGTATGAAGAAGTACACCCCTGCAGGGTATAAAACTATTCGAATAGCCACGTCCGCGGTAAAGGACTACTTGGTTTCCTATACAGTCATAGACAAGTTAATGGTTACTACTAAAAGACTCAAGATAAGTGTGAGTACCGAGGATGGCCCTCTCGTAGGATGACGAGGGAGGATCCCCGGTGGAGTATTGTGTTGGTGAGTAGTGGACTCATGTGCGAAAACTATTTTACTAGTGGAGTTCCTTAGGATAGCCTAGCCAAGAGTCAAAGCTGGCTTGCTGCAATAACCCCACCACCTTCTTGAGAATGAGCATGTATAGTAGGTTCTGTTGTAAGACTTGCTGAGTACCTTTGTACTCATGTTTGCTTAATTACTATTTTCAGACGACAACACCGCCCCCTCCGATGGGTTCTACATAGACCTTGATGTCGACGAGTGACTAGCCACCCAGGTGGTGATCCTGGCCATGGAGGGCACTATGTAGATAGACAGGCTTCGAAAGCCTTCTTGCTTTCTAGTGTCTGTACCCAGACTTTTTACTTCCGCTTGTGCTTGTATGATTGTATGACTTGAGTGTTGGGTCGTGTGACCCCTACTTGTATGAACATGTTATGTATGGCTCTCTGGAGCCTTTAAATAAAGTACTTGAGTTGTAGAGTTTTGTTGTGATGCCATGTTGTATGTACTCATATCGGGCATATTGTGTGTATGATTGAAATGCTTGGTATGAGTGGGATCCGATAATCTAGTTGTTTATCCTTGGCAGCCTTTCTTATGGAGAAATGTAGTCTAGTGTTCCTCGAGCCATAGTAGTCTGCTACAGCCGGTTCACCGGAGTCCTGCTAGCCCAGCATTACTGCTCAGGACACTTGACTGGCCGGCATGTGTTTCACTTTGTTCCTATGTCTGTCCCTTCGGGGAAATGTCACGTGGTGACATCCGGAGTCCTGCCTAGCCTGCTACAGCCCGGGTTCCCCGGAGTCCTGTTAGCCCAGTGCTACAGCCCGGAATCACTCGCTGATGACCGACATGCTCGATGTGATTCATGTATGCCTGTCTCCATAGGCCTGTGCCGCTTTGGGTTCACGACTAGCCATGTCGGCCCGGGTTCTCTGTCATATGGATGCTAGCGACACTATCATATACGTGAGCCAAAAGGCGCAAACAGTCCCGGGCCATGGTAAGGCGACACCCGTGGGATACCGTGCGTGAGGCCGCAATGTGATATGAGGTGTTACCGGCTAGATCGATGTGACTTGGAATCGGGGTCCTGACATATATCTAGTGATCTGCCGGACTCGTCTAACCGTGTCCGCGGTCTTGACGACCTGTCACTTATTCTGGTTGGTGAGGCCGTCTAGTGCTCGGCTATTAAAGCCGCCGCACGTTCTTCCACGCGTAGAGAAAGCTCAATATTTCCACTAACTGTGATGGTGCCATGTGGACTGGGCATCTTAAGCTTGAGAGAAGCGTAATGCGGTATTGCATGAAAACGAACAAAAGCCGCTCTTCCGAGTAGTGCTTGATAGCCACTTCGGAATGGAGCGATGTAGAAAGTTAACTTTGTGCGTCGGAAGTTGTCGGAAGAACCGAATACAACCTCTAGTAATAGAGAGCCCTTGCAGCGGGCCTCTGGGCCTGGCATTACTCCCTTGAAGGGAGTATTACTGCTGCTGATTTTTGTCGGGTCTATCCCCATTTTGCTGACTGTGTCCTGATATATCAGATTTAGACCACTGCCGCCGTCCATAAGGACTCGTGTGAGATGGTATCCGTTTATTATTGGGTCTAACACCAAGGTAGCCAATCCTTCATGCCGGATGCTTGTCGGGTGATCCCTGCGATCGAAAGTGATCGGGCAGGCCAACCAGGGGGTGAACTTGGGGGTGATGGGCTCTACGGCGCGTATGTCTCACAGTGCATGTTTTCTTCTACTCTTCTTCACATGGATCATGTTTACTGTTTTAACCTCTGGTGGGAATTTTTTCTGTTCTCAAGTGCTTTGCTGGCGAGGTTCGTCCTCTCTTCGCTTGGTGTCTCCCTCCCTTGTGTTCGGCGTTTAGCTTACCGGCCTTCTTGAAGACCCAACATTCTCTGTGGGTGTGATTTCTAGGTTTATCAGGGGTGCCTTGAGTCTGACATAGTTTGTCTAGAATCTTGTTTAGGCTAGACGGTCCATCTCTGCTGCCTTTGAAAGGCTTTTTCCGCTGACCTGGTCGAGAGCCCCTGAATCAGGCATTTACCGCCGTGTTATCTGGGCTGTCTTCTTTAATGCGACGCTTGCTTTTACTGCGTCATGGTTTTCCATTGCCATCCCTGACTTCGGATGTGCTTGGGTCGCTGGTGCTACTGCGGGCTAACCAGCTATCTTCGCCCGCGCAAAAGCGGGTCATGAGGCTTGTCAGGGCTGCCATTGTTCTCGGTTTTTCTTGGCTGAGGTGTCTGGCAAGCCATTCGACTCGGACGCTGTGTTTGAAAGCTGCTAAGGCTTCGGCGTCCGGACAGTCGACGATTTGGTTCTTCTTAGTGAGAAACCTGTTCCAAAGCTTTCGGGCTGACTCTCCGAGCTGTTGAATTATATGACTTAAATCGTCTACATCCGGAGGTCAGACATAGGTCCCTTGAAAATTAGCCCGAAAAGCATCCTCGAGCTCCTCCCAACTTCCAATTGAGTTTTCGGTGAGGCTTTTCAGCCAGTGCCGAGCTGGTCCTTTAAGATTGAGGGGGAAGTACTTGATGGCATGGAGATCGTCTCTGCGAGCCATATGGATATGGAGGATAAAGTCCTCAATACAGACCCCAGGGTCCGTGGTCTCGTCGTAGGCCTCTATGTTCACTAGTTTGAATCCTTCTGGGAAATCATGGTCCAGCACCTCATCGGTGAAACATAGTGGGTGTGCGGCACCCCTGTATTTGGATGTATCATGGCGTTCAGACGGTTGTAGTATTCGGTTTTGATTTTGTGCCGGAGCGCGCTTCCTAGATCCATAGATGGATCTGGTCATGCTGGATTTTTGGCGCAAGTCCTCACATAGATCGTGTGTTGACTTATGTGCGACCTTGTTAGCCGCTCTATCACGGTCACAAGGTGGTTTATCCGGCCGGTTGGCCGTTTTATTTTTCAGCTGTGTGGGATCTCAGGCCTCATCGTCGAATTCGGGTAATAGCTTGCGCTTTGGATAGCTTTTTGTGTGGTAACATCCACCATACTTTTCTTCGTTGTCGAGCACTTTGTTCCACCTGCTGTTGAGCATATTTTGTACGGCCTTAAGCCTTTGCTTCTGCTTCTTCAGACTCCTCGCTGTGGCAATAAGCCTGCTGCGGAGGTTCTCTTGTTCCAAGTGCCTTTCCAGGATGATGTGTGCATCTTCGTCAGGACTGATTTCCTTCCCAGAGGGGGGTTGATGAGGTTTGTCCGCGGCGTCGCCGTGTTCAGACGTCGGATCCGTACTATGTTTGCCGTTTGCAGCTTCATTGTGCGCTGCCGCCGGGGCAATGTGGTCGTCGTTTCATCTAGAGTCGACTGGAGTGTTATTTTCTCTTGCGCTGTTATCGCTGTTTTTGCCGAGGTGGGATTTGGAGCGGCGCCTACGCCAACGCTTTGTTTGCTTCTTGGAGGGGTCATCCTCCGCTGTCTCCTCCCGTTCCTCGTCATCATTTTCTTTGGGTGTATCCACCATGTATATGTCATGTGATGAAGTGGCTGTCCAGTGCCCTATGGGCACTAGTTCCTGATCCTTTCCTGCATCGTCGTCCATGCCGTCGATGTCTTCGGAGTCGAAACCGAGCATGTCGGTTAGATCGTCGACAGTGGCTACTAAGTGGGTGGTGGGTGGGGAGCGAATTTCTTCATCGTCCGTATCCCCTTCCAGCCGGACATAGTTCGGCCAAGGTTCCCCTGACAAGGAGAGAGACCTTAATGAATGTAGCACATCGCCGCAAGGCGAGTGCTGAAAGATATCTGCGGAAGTAAACTCCATGATCGGTGCCCAATTAGATTCGATACGCACGGACGCAGGCAGTTCAGAGCCTATGGCCGGGGGCGAATCCAATTGTTCGGCGACACGGCTCTCGCAAGGGGTGAAGACAGTATTCGGCTCTATCGCCACTGAGAGAGCGGCCTCCATGGCAGGGTCTATCCACTCATCCTCGGATGGCGCAATTTGCTCCGGATTGAGGGCCGGAGTAGTTGCAGATGCGATCTCCCGAACACTGTCCGACGGCAGAGTTACGTCATGCTCGTCGTGATTGTGAGGCGCACCTGACGTGGGCTCGAATCCGTCGAAGATCAAGTCTCCACGGATGTCGGCAGAGTAGTTTAAGTTTCCAAACCTGACCTGATGGCCAAGGGCGTAGCTCTCGATCTGCTCCAGATGGCCAAGCGAATTGGCCCGCAGTGCGAAGCTGCCGAATACGAAGATCTGTCCGGGGAGGAAAACCTCACCCTGGACTGCATCATTACCGATGATCGAAGGGGCCATCAAGCCTTACGATGACGGCACAGTGGAACTCTCAATGAAAGCACCAATTTCGGTGTCAAAACCGGCGGATCTCGGGTAGGGGGTCCCGAACTGTGCGTCTAAGGCGGATGGTAACAAGAGGCAGGGGACATGATGTTTACCCAGGTTCGGGCCCTCTTGATGGAGGTAATACCCCACATCCTGCTTGATTGATCTTGATGATATGAGTATTACAAGAGTTGATCTACCACGAGATCGTAGAGGCTAAACCCTAGAAGCTAGCCTATGGTATGATTGTTCTCATCCTACGGACTAAACCCTCCGGTTTATATAGACACCAGAGGGGGCTAGGGTTACACAGAGTCGGTTACAAGGGAGGAGATCTACATATCCGTATTGCCAAGCTTGCCTTCCACGCCAAGGAAAGTCCCATCCGGACACGGGACGAAGTCTTCAATCTTGTATCTTCATAGTCCAACAGTCCGGCCAAAGGATATAGTTCGGCTGTCCGGAGACCCCCTAATCCAGGATTCCCTCACTGTCCAACAGCAAGCCGCCCGTAAGAAGCTCAAGGCCCGTGTCGGCGAGGTCCAGCAGGAGCTCCAGGACGTGGTGAATAAGTGTGAAGCTTTGGAGCGCGAGGCGTCGGCTCGAGAGGCCGAACTTACCAAGGCTCGTCAGAGCGCAGAGGCCGCATGGAATGAGGCCCGGGACGCTCTCCAGGAGATCCAGGAGGCGAAGAAGATTGCAGTGGGTAAGGCGTTTAACATGCAAAGCAAGTATGCGGAGAGGAAGTACCTTTTACTAACCTGGATTGGGAGTTGCCCAGGGGCTTTTGTGGATCTGTTGCGCAGTGTATCCGATGCTGCGGAGTTCTTTCGAGACAGGGAAGGGGATTCTCCGGAGAAGCTGTTCTGGCCGCAGTATGCTGTGCCAGAACATCCGGTGGCCTTTGCCGATCAATTGAAACAGTTGGTCGAGCTGCACCGGATGGCCGAACTGGCCATGAAGGATTTAATAATCCGACTATGGCCAGCCGAAGCTATACCTAGCAGTTATTTTGGCCTCTTGAAGCGGGTCATGGAGGCTTGTCCACGGCTAGACATCGTCAAGCGATCAGTCTGCATCGAGGGTGCTCGCATGGCCTTCGCTCATTGCAAGATGTGGTGGGCGAAGATGGACGCCGTCGAGGTCGCCCGGGGGCCGCTGGAGGGCAAGGAGCACCGCACACCCAAGCGATATTTTGCGGATGTCCTGGAGGGATCTTGACTTGTAGCAACGCAGTGCAGGAAGGACGTTATTCTCGAATGAATACATTCATTTTTTGCCTTGTATGATTAAAACAAATCCGCTTTGTAATATTATTTTTATTATGTTTTGATTGTATCCTCCTGTGCATCCGTGTTGTATGAAATCTGAGGGTTGGCCAGTCGTCGGCTTCTGCCTTCATGTAGGTAGTACGGAGGTGTTCGGGATGGTATCTAAACAATCTTGATCCAATTATATGGTCCTTGAAGGAGTTGTTTAGCGCAACGAACCAGGCAACCAGACTATACAGCTTGAACGCCCTCACTTAGCCATGGGAGTTTTATAATAAAACATAGGCACAACCCCTGGTATACGAACTAGAGTGCTGTCAGCGTCTGATCGAGAAGTACCGATCCTTCGCGTAATGCAGAAAAATCTCCAATGATTTGAGACCTTCGAACAGCTGACCGGCTCCAGCCGCATCATGACAGTCAGTTTTTGGCTTTCTCTACTGAGGTGCTCATCCGGTTTAGACCAGGCCACAATCGCAGTAGTTCTCCCTTTACTACCCTAGCTGATGTAGCGGAACATAGGGTAGCAAGCACAGGAGCCGGGCAACCCAACTATTGACCAAAGACATGATTCAGAGCCAATACATATAATGCTAAATTCGGGGTGCCGAACTATACTTACAAGAAGTGTTCAGACTTTTGTTGCCGTAATGTGGGGTGCTATAAAGCCCCTAGCAAACATCAAAACGTACCAATGTGTACGGGTGCTACCTGATGGGGTTATCCACAGGGAAACTGAAGAAAGGAAAAGAGAGAAAGAAAATAGAAAAGATTTAAAGGCAAAAAACTGGGGTCCTACAGCCCCAGCTACAAACTATTTTCATTGTAATGTAATTAGTATGTCAAGGCGCATTGATACAAGTAGTGCAATAAGCAATAGGCTATTTAACATGCCGAAACCAGGGGAGAGCTGCATGTGGGTCCTGGAAAACTGGTAGAGTTATCGTAAACGGAATCACAAGCAGAGTATTTTTATCCTTCAAGAGGACTGATAACCAGACCCCCCGATGGGGCCTGTAGGATTAAAACCTGAAAGAAAACAAGAAGAGTGAAAGTATGTGTGTATCTTATGTTGGTTGAGCCGTGCCGTGGATCACAAGCTAGCTATGCCTCCGTCGATGCCCATGGAATTTTGAGTGCGTAGTTATGTACGCACGGCACATATGCCATCGCTTGATCGGGACTGAGACGGAGGCCAGATTGCTAGTTGAGCTCCTGATGAGCTGAGCTCTTCTGCTGCAGAGTAGTTCGGACCCTCTTAAGGGTGTTCGAGGGCTTGGCAGCCGAATGAAGGTTCTGCATGAGAAGGCCACTTTGTACTTCTGCAGCCACGGCAGCTGTGTGTTCTTCTGTATGGAGAGAGCGTTCCGTATTTCCATTGACTGTTATGACGCCGCATGGGCCGGGCATCTTGAGCTTGAGATAAGCATAGTGTGGCACTGCATTGAATCACGCAAACGCAGTTCGTCCGAGTAGTGCATGATAGCCGCTGCGGAATGGGACGATATCGAAGACTAACTCCTCGCTTTGGAAGTTGTCCGGAGATGCGAAGACAACCTCTAATATGATTGAGCCCGTACAATGGGCCTCTACGCTTGGAATGACTCCTTTAAAGGTGGTCTTTGTACGCTTGATCCTTGATGGGTTAATGCCCATTTTTCGCACTGTATCCTGATAGAGTAGATTGAGGCTGCTACCGCCGTCCATAAGGACACGAGTCAGGTGGAACCCATCAATTATTGGGTCTTAGACCAGTGCGGCTGAGCCTCCGTGACGGATACTGGTCGGGTGATCCCGGCGATCAAAATTGATCGGGCATGACGACCATGGATTGAATTTTGGGGCAACTGGCTCTATCACGTAGACGTCCCTGAGCGCACGCTTGCGCTCCGTCTTGGGGATGTGGGTAGCATATATCATGTTCACCGTTTTGACCTGAGGGGGAAACTTCTTCTGTCCCCCTGTGTTCGGTTGCCGTGGCTC
Organism: Triticum urartu; assembly: GCF_003073215.2. Lineage (NCBI taxonomy): Eukaryota > Viridiplantae > Streptophyta > Magnoliopsida > Poales > Poaceae > Triticum > Triticum urartu. Next base: position 143,227,244 of record NC_053026.1, on the reverse strand, counting down.
TTCGTCATCGTCCTTGCTTTGCAATCCCTTTTCCCTATTCTTGGCATTTAATTTGCCAGCGTGTTTGAAAATCCAACACTCTCTATTTGTATGATTATGAGGCTTGTCGGGGGTGGCATGAAATTGGCATGGACGATCAATTATGCGGTCCAAGCTGGATGGGCCCGAATTGTTCTTTTGACTTACATCCACTGAATCCGGCGTTGACCGCCATATCCTCGGTGTTGTCACTATTGTTTCGGCGCTTGTATCTATTGCGTCAAGACTTGTCTTTGTTGCTTTTAACTTCAGGGTTGCCGGTGTTGCTTGCGTTGTTTTTGCTACAGGCCAACCAACTGTCCTCGCCCGCACAAAAGCGGGTCATGAGTGCCGTGAGGGCCGCCATGGATTTTGTATTTTCTTGGCCGAGGTGGCGAGCGAGAAATTCGTTGCGGATGCTATGCTTGAAAGCTGCTAGAGCTTCGGCGTCCGGGCAGTGGACAATTTGGTTCTTTTTAGTTAAGAACCTTGTCCAAAATTTCTTGGCGGACCCTTCGGGATGTTGAACTATATGGCTTAAGTCATCATCGTCCGGAGGTCGAACATATGTACCTTGGAAGTTATCGAGGAAAGCCTCTTCCAAGTCCTTCCAGCTGCCAATGGAATTTTCAGGTAGACTGTTTAGCCAATGCCGAGCTGGCCCTTTGAGTTTTAGAGGGAGGTATTTTATGGCGTGGAGGTCATCTCCGCGGGCCATATGGATGTGGAGAATGAAGTCCTCAATCCACACCGCGGGTTCCGTGGTTCCATCTTATGATTCTATGTTCACGGGCTTGAATCCTTCGGGGAATTCATGATCCAGGACCTCATCAGTGAAGCAATGAGGGTGTGCGGGGCCTCTATATCAGGCCGTGTCATGACGCAGCTGTGATGGAGTCCGTCTGCGGTGTTCAACACACACATGACTGGGTTTGTCACGTCCGAATAGGTGGCCCTTGTCACGTGTCGAGGCGCATCCTCGCGATCCATAGATTGATCTGGTATGTCCTGCTTTATTGTTCAGGTTCTGCCAGAGGTCATATGTTTGGCTGTCAGTGTCAAAACCGGCGGATCTCGGGTAGGGGGTCCCGAACTATGCGTCTAGGCCGGATGGTAACAGGAGGCAGGGGACACAATGTTTTACCCAGGTTCGGGCCCTCTTGATGGAGGTAAAACCCTACGTCCTGCTTGATTAATATTGATAATATGGGTAGTACAGGAGTAGATCTACCACGAGATCAGAGAGGCTAAACCCTAGAAGCTAGCCTATGGTATGATTGTATGTTGTCCTACGGACTAAAACCCTCCGTCTTATATAGACATCGGAGAGGCTAGGGTTACACAAGGTCCGTTACAAAGGAGGAGATATACATATCCGTATTGCCTAGCTTGCCTTCCACGCCAAGTAGAGTCCCATCCGGACACGAGATGAAGTCTTCAATCCTACATCTTCATAGTCTAATAGTCCGGCCAATGGAGATAGTCCGGCTATCTGAAGACCCCCTAATCCAGGACTCCCTCAGTAGCCCCCGAACTAGGCTTCAATGACGATGAGTCCGGCGCACAGTATTGTCTTCGGCATTGCAAGGCTGGTTCTTCTCTAATTTCCAAGTGCTCGTAAATAGTATCCGGCCCCATAAATGTTTATCCTCTTGGCTTCTGCGCCTAATAAGGGTAATTTCTCATGCATCGATGAATACAAGGCGTTAGGGCGTTTTTTCATTCACCCCCTAGCCAGATAAATAAATTGTCTATTAAAGGGATTGGGATTCTTAGATCCGATCCACACCATCCTCCCCTCAGCGAGAATCCATCAGAGCGCATTTTGGAAAGATCCATTCCAGCATGGCCGACCTCCACAACTCCTCCTCCCGCCCCCGTAGCCCTAAGCTTGGTGATTGGGAGAGGTGTTCAGTCCCACATAGTCGATTGGTCGAGCTGCAGACCAAAGGATTTCTTCCTCCGGCATACATGGTGCCCGTTCGAACTGGGCTCGCCACCTACAATGGCGGAGGGCAAGCAGAGAGCTTTCCTTGTCCCTCCATGGGGGAACGGGTTTGCCTAGTTCCTTACTTACTAAGGGGACTCGGACTTCCAATTCATCCGTTCCTCCACGGGCTCCTGGAGTTCTACGGCCTCCAACTACACAATCTCACCCCTGCCTCCATCCTACACATCGCTGGCTACGTTGCCGTCTGTGAGTTGTTCCTGGGCTGCGAGGCTCACTTCGAGCTGTATAAAAGGCTATTTTGCCTTGTCCTTCGCACACAGAGGGAATCACTTTATCAAGTAGGCAGAACCTAAGTATGGCGCATCACCGATACCGGATATCTGCCCGGTACCCCGAAGAAGCCATCCAAAGACTGGCCTTCAGAATGGTTTTATATGGAGGACGTTCCCCTTTCGGACCCTGTTCGGCGGGGTCTTCCTGAGTTCAACAATACTCCTCTGAAGAAGCACCGAAGTTGGCGCCCACGGAGCCCCCAGGTGGAAGACGACAGAGAAGTCCTTTATCTGATGAACCGGATTAAGGCACTGGCTCAGTCAGGATTGACAATAACCGAAGTTATGTCAATTTTCATAATGCGGGGAGTGCAACCACTTCAATATCGTGGGCACCCCTTGTGGTGTTTCAACGGAGAGGATGACGCCACCCGCTATGGGCGTAAGGTTCCGAGCGATGCTGCCGCATTAACCAAAATCCTGTCCGAACTGTTTAAGGGAGAGGAGGAGGAGTTCGCCCGCATCAAGCCACGGGATGGATTCTCCATGTACAATCCTCCGAGCTGGGTAAGCTATATCCCTTTACTTCCACCTTCCCACATTTTTCGTTGTAAGTATTCACCTTGCCAATTTACGGCAGGAACTGCGAAAGGCCATAAGGGAGGTCAGCAGCCCTTCCCCACAGCCGGAGGATCCGGACCGGGCCCTCGTCTCCGGACTCGAAGAAGATCCGGTTATTTACATGGAGCGGATAAACAGGCAGTTCTATCAATTAAGCTGCGACGACGCCATGGTGGCCATTACAGCCGACTACCCCGGACTGCTCCCTGCATCGCATGTAAGAAAAACCGAAAAGTCCCAACTCAAAAAGTAGGATCCCTCTTTTAGACACCTCACCCATCATATTCATGGCCTTTTTTACAGGGAAGGCATTCGGGACGCCCTGCAACAACGTGCCAATAGGAGGCATCGAAGCAGGGTAGGCCAAAAAGGAAGGCGGTTAGGACGGAGACGCCGACGCAAAGGTACAACAAACCCCGCTCCGTGGTTGTCGTCTTTTTTCAAAATATAATGACTCCCGTGTTTCTTTAACAGAAAAAACGCTCGCCGAAATATGTCCGGCGATGTCGCCGATCACGCTTCCACCAGTCGGGCACCAGGACCGGACATGGAGGCAGAAGCCGATATGAGGCAGGCGCCGGATAATCCCTCGACAGAGGATGCGGATAGATTATCCGCTACAAAATCAGAAGTGGAGAGCGCCATGAATCATAGGCGCCGCCGGGCCGTACTCCGCGACGCTTGTTTTTCACCAGAGGCGTTTGACGCCTTCAACTCTAGAGAAGCGTAATTCCATGCTGCTCAAGATGGTCTGGCCAGAGCCACGGATCAGTATGTAAAGGATGTACGGGTGAGTAAATCTGACGAGTTATATGGATCAGTAGCCCCTGAGACTTGAAGCAGTTAGCAGAACTGATTAAAGGATCATCCTTGTTGTGCAGGTTCTTACAGAGAAGAATACCAAGCTGTCCCAGGAGCTGGAGGAATGCAAGACCCAACTACGGGCCGCTGTTGCCGCATTGCAAGAACAGAAAAAGCCTCCAGCTGGTAACATTTACTGTAAAGAATGATGGTTACCATATAGTGTGTGGCATGGCTGCATATCTAACAATAGATTTTGCAGATGAGTCCGGAGAGAATCCGGGGGACCAGCATATTATGCGACCGCTAGAGGCTGGGAAACGCGTGCTGACGGAGGTGAGGCGGGAGAAAAAAATCTCCAAGACGCCAATATAAAGCTGAACGTGGAACTAAAAGATGTTCGGGGCCAGCTTGCAGACTCCGAGAAGGAGAATAAGAGGCTTCGACGCGGCATTTTCAGTAAGTGCTTGAGCGAATCCTTTAAAGGTATTCGGCGAAGAAGCCGACTAACAGCGTTATGTCTGTAGGTATGCTGACGGGTCGTCTCGCGGAGGAAATGCCTGGGTCTACGGGTGATCTTCTGTCCGAGCTATCACATATGCACGAACAAGTTCGGCAGGTGATGCAGGGTGTTGCCCAGGCCTTGTGGCCATCTGTCTCCCTGCCCGAGGGCGTTGCAGAGCTTGTGGCGAAGCTTAAAGGAGCACGGCGGCGCCTCCGATTATGGAAGATATCAGCCTGCCGACCGGGTGCCAGAGAAGCCTGGGCCATGGTGAAGACGCGGTATACCAAAGCAGACCCAAATCACATGGCCAAGGTCGGACCTGTGGGGCCCGACGGAAAAGAGATTCTCGTTAGCTTAGTGTATGAGCAAGTAGAATTAGCCACCAAGTATTCCCAACAAGATTGTAAGCTAGACCGCCTGTTGGATGGTATAGAGGAAGAATTTAGTCAGTCTGCATGACTATGTATTTGAAGTGACATGTATAATGCCTTCTAGACGGATTGTAGATCATTTGTCATTGCGGACCTTTTCGCTTCAGCCTTCGGGCCTAGTAGTCCGGAGTGTATCTGAATACCCGCTCAGTTATATAAGAACAGGGGTATGCGTGGAGACCAGGCGTAGGGGTCATGAGTGCTTTATCAGACAAGTGCCCAACTAGTTATGTTATATTGCATGGGTAGCAAGAAACATCTTCCAGGGAGAATAGTTCCGTTAAGGGTTCCTTTACCTGGGTAAGCATGCCCTAAAGTGCATGTCCGGACTGCGATAGGAAATGCTGAAGAAACATCTGGGGGCAGATACGAAAAATAAAAATCATCTTTTGTTCACCGACCGAATATTCCCTTAAGAACGCTAGCTTTCGGCTTAACCCAGTCTGAGGTACACATCCGGCCGACCCGACGGTAACAATCGCAAAGGTGCTCCCCTTATGCCCTAGCCGAATTAACGGGAACGTAGGGCATAAATACAAGAGCCAGGCAACCCAGCTTGGCCAAAACTTAAGTCATATCGATGCATATAATGGTGAAAAAAGGTACATGTGGAAGTATAACACATGTGCTGGGTAGGAAGCCCAGATAAATAATTTAAGCTTCTATGAAAGAAGCCCCCAGGTATGAAGAGTGCGGCTAGCGCATCTATGATGTGCAAGCAAGGCACAAGGTGACCTTTGAAGGCCTAGAGAAATAAGAAAAGAAAGAAAGAAAGGAAAACAAGACAGACAATGTATTTGTGAAGAATGGACAAAGGGAGGGGGCTAACATAGAGTCCGGTGCTAGGCGTAGAATCTTCGGAGCCTGGCCGCGTTCCATGAGTTCGGCTCGAGTCGACTAGTCGATGCCTCCCGCAGTCGGTACGCTCCGCCGGTCAGAACATGGTCAATAATGAAGGGACCTTCCCATTTGGGCTCGAGCTTATTCTTCTTCTTATCCGGCAGGCGTAGAACTAGTTCGCCACCGTTATAAGTTTTGGCCCGTACCTCTCTGCTTTGGTATCTGCGAGCCTGTTGCTGATAAAATGCGGAGCAGGCTTTGGCTACGTTGCGCTCCTCCTCCAAGGTGCCCAGACTGTCCTGCTGATCGAGCTCGGCTTCTCTTCCTTCGTACATGCGCACTCTAGGTGAGTCATGAATTATGTCGCAGGGCAAGACTGCCTCTGCGTCGTACACCATAAAGAAGGGTGTATATCCGGTACTACGATTCGGCGTGGTCCGCAGCCCCCAGAGTACGGAGTCGAGCTCCTCTACCCAGTGCGTGTTAGACTCCGTTAAGGAGCGCACTAATCTCGGTTTAATGCCGCTCATTATAAGATCGTTTTCTTGCTCGACTTGACCGTTGGTTTGTGGATGATAGACTAAGGCATAATCGAGCTTGATGCCCATTTTACTGCACCAGAGCTTTACCTCATCGACCATGAAGTTTGTGCCGTTATCAGTGATGATGCTGTGGGGGACTCCGTAACGGTGTACAACCCCGGATATGAAATCTATCACCGGTCCGGATTCGGCTGTTTTAAACGGTTTGGCCTCTATCCATTTGGTGAATTTATCCACCATGACCAATAAGTATTTTTTCTTGTGGGTTCCCCCTTTAAGGGGTCCAACCATGTCAAGCCCCCAGACCGCAAAGGGCCATGTAATGGGGATTGTTTGGAGAGCGGTGGGTGGCATGTGGCTTTGATTTGCAAAGAGCTGGCAACCGGCGCAACGTTGGACCAAGTCCTGTGCATCTGCCCGGGCTGTTGGCCAATAGAATCCTGTATGGAAGGCCTTGCTTACAAGATCCCGGGCTGCGGCGTGATGACCGCCGAGTCTAGTGTGAATTTCTGCCAAAAGATCCCGCCCTTCCTCTTCGGAGATGCACCTTTGAAGGACTCCGGTAGTGCTTTTCTTGTATAATTCTCCCTCATGGACCCTGTAGGCTTTGGATCGCCGCACTATGCAGCGTGCCTCATTTTGGTCCTCCGGAAGTTCCTGTCTAGTTAGGTAGGCAAGAATGGTTCTATCCACGGGGTAATAATGGCCATTATTTCATGGGCTGAAGGTGTTATTTCGGTGGCGGAGCCTCCGATGATGTCAGAGGGTTCGGTATCAGGTATTTTTGCCGGGTCCGGACTGTTTTTTCCGATGTCCCCGTCCCATACTATGGATGGCTTAAAAAGCCTTTCCAAAAATATGTTGGGGGGACCACGTCGCGTTTTGCGCCGATGCAGGCGAGGATATCCGCCGCTTGATTGTTTTCCCGAGCCACATGGTGAAATTCGAGTCCCTCGAACCGAGCTGATATTTTTAGGACGGCGTTTCGATAGGCCGCCATTTTCGGATCCTTGGCATCAAAATCTCCGTTTATTTGGGATATTGTGAGATATGAGTCCCCACGCACCTCCAGGCGTTGAATGCCCATAGAGACTGCCATCCGAAGACCATGCAACAGAGCTTCGTATTCGGCTGCATTGTTGGAGTCTGTATACAATATTTGCAGTATGTACCGAACGGTATCTCTGGTTGGGGACGTCAGAATGACGCCAGCCCCTAGACCGGCCAACATTTTAGAACCGTCGAAGTGCATGATCCAATTGGAGTATGCGCCGTACTCTTTAGGGAGTTTGGACTCCGTCCATTCGGCGAAGAAGTCGGCCAGTACTTGCGATTTAATGGCTTGGCGAGGTTTGTATGTTATGTCGAATGGGAGGAGCTCAATGGCCCATTTGGCAATCCGGCCGTAACATCGCGGTTGTTGATAATATCATTAAGTGGCACTTCCGAGGCTACTGTAATCGAACACTCTTGAAAGTAGTGTCGCAGTTTCCGTGATGCCATGAATACCGCATATGCTATCTTTTGGTAATGCGGGTACCGTGATTTGCATGGAGTGAGGACAGTGGATACATAGTATACCGGTTTTTGAAGAGGGAATTTGTGTCCGTCCACTTCCCGTTTGACAACTAGCACTGCGCTTACAACTTGATGAGTTGCCGCAATGTACAACAACATTGGTTCGCCGATGTTTGGCGCGGCCAGGATCGGGTTGGTTGCCAGGACGGCCTTTATTTCTTCCAATCCGGTCATGGCCGCGTCCGTCCACTCGAAGTGTTCGGTGCGCTGAAGGAGGCGATAAAGGGGTAAAGCCTTTTCTCCTAAGAGGGAGATAAAGCGGCTTAGAGCCGCCATGCATCTAGTTAACTTCTGGATTTGTTTGAGGTCTGTTGGGGTGGCCAACTGTGACAACGCTCGGATTTTGGCCGGATTAGCTTCAATACCTCTACTAGAGACAATGAATCCCGGGAGCTTTCCGGCTAGGACGCCGAAAACACGTATTTCTGGATTGAGCTTGATGTCATAAGTTCGGAGGTTGTTGAATGTGAGCCTCAATTCGTCTATCAGAGAGTCGACGTGTTTGGTTTTGACGACCACATTGTCTACGTATGCCTCTACTGTTTTGCCAATTTGTTTCTCCAGGCATGTCTGAATCATGCGCTGATATGTTGCGCCGACGTTTTTGAGCCCAAAAGGCATTGTGTTGAAACAGAAGGGACTGTATGGTGTGATGAATGCCGTTGCAGCTTGGTCGGACTCCGCCATCTTGATTTGGTGGTAACCGGAGTATGCGTCGAGGAAAAACAATGACTCGTGTCCTGCAGTAGCGTTAATGATTTGATCGATGCGTGGGAGGGGGAAGGGATCCTTTGGGCAAGCTTTATTGAGGTCTTTGAAATCGACGCAAAGGCGCCAGGATTTGTCCTTCTTTGGTACCATCACCAGGTTTGCTAGCCAGTCCGGATGTTTTATTTCTCTGATGAATCCGGCCTCCAATAACTTGGCTAGTTCTTCTCCCATGGCATGTCTTTTAGGTTTAGAGAAACGCCGAAGAGCTTGCTTGACCGGCTTGAATCCCTTTATGATATTGAGGCTATGCTCGGCCAGCCTGCGTGGGATTCCTGGCATGTCTGAGGGATGCCAGGCGAATATTTCCCAGTTCTCACGCAGGAACTCTCGTAGTGCGGCGTCCACGGCGGGGTTTAACTGTGCCCGATGGAGGCTGTTTTGGTAGGGTCCGTTGGGTGGACATGGAATTTGACTATTTCATCTGCTGGCTTAAAAGAGGTGGACTTGGATCTCTTGTCGAGTATCACATTGTCCCTATCCACTCTAGAGTGTAGCATGGTTAACTCCTCAGCCGAGAGGGCTTCGGATAATGCCTCGAGGGCCAATGCCGCTGTTTTGTTTTCGGCACGGAGTGTTGTGTCCGGATCACTGGAGAGAGTGATGATTCCGTTGGGCCCGGGCATTTTAAGCTTCATGTACCCATAATGAGGTACAGCTTGGAAGATTGTGAACGCCTCCTGTCCTAAAAGAGCGTGATAGCCACTGCTGAACGGGGCCACTTGGAATGTAATTTCTTCGGACCTGTAATTGTCCGGCGTGCCGAATACCACATCTAGTGTGATTTTCCCAGCACAGCGTGCTTCACTGCTGGGGATAATTCCTCTAAAGGTTGTGCTACTTTGCTCGATGCGGTTCCAGTCTATTTCCATCTTGTGAACAGTTTCCTCATAGATGAGGTTTAGTTCGCTGCCGCCGTCCATGAGTACTTTGGTGATTCGAAAGTCGTCCATGATTGGACTGAGGACCAGTGCGGCTGGTGCTCGGGCTGTTCGGAATTTGGGTTCATCACTGGCATTGAAGGTAATAGTCGTGTCACTCCATGGATTTATTGCTGCTACGTGGCAGATTTCGGCCATGTTGTGGAGTGTTCGCTTGCGCCTATTATTTGACGCAAAGGTCTCGAACACTGTTAACACTGTATTGTTATCCGCTGGATGGTGCTCCGTGGTATGTGGGATAAGAAGATCCTCACCACTTTTGGCTACCTGCCGGAGTATCCAACATGCTCTAAGGCTGTGGGTTTGTATTATATCCGCCGTGCTATGAATTTTGCAGGGTCCGTTGAGCCATCCCTCCAGCATGGTTCCTTGCCCTATAGAGGGTTTTTGCTTTTTGGTAGTTGATCCGGGTGTATTGTGATAATGCACCCTTTTATTTCGGACTAGGTTTGTGTTCAAGGCCGGATTATCCCAAAAGCTTCTTTCAGTTTTCCAGGCACTCTCCATTGCACAGTACTTTCGTACTATGGACACCAAGTCAGCGAAGCGTGTTATCTCACAGCGATTTATGGCATTAAGGATTCCCTTGTCCGTGCAATTATTGCAGAAAAATAAGATTGCATCTTCCTCGCGGCAGTCCTTAACCTTGTTCATCGCAAGGAGGAATTTGGACCAGTAATGATGTACTGTTTCGTGGGGCTCTTGCCTGATATGGGAAAGATCGCTTGTGTTAGGGTGGGTGGGTGGAATTAGATCCAAACCCCTACCCGATCTGGGATCCAGGGGCCGAGGAGTTTCCAATTTTGGAAGTTCCGGTTCCGAGGTGTTACCCGCTAATCCTGGTCCGCTGTCTGACTCTAAGTTCAGGGATTGGATGTTGTCCTCCTGCGAACGGGTGTCCGGCTCGGAGAGCTCGGGAATCCGGACATATTTGGTCCTCGGGATAGAGGAAAGGTCGCCGCATTGTTCCTCCACCACTGCAATATGATGGGTGACCGGTGGAGAGTTAATCTCCCTTTGATCGGGTTTAAGCCCAATCCGATCATAGTCCGTAGAGACTCCCAAGGTGGCGATACGATCCAAGAGCTCGTTTAAGGAGGAGAGATCCATTGGATCCATCTGTTCGACGAGTGCTGATTTGACGTGGAGGATGTTTTCGATGACCCAAGAGTTCATCGTCGGCACGGCGGCCGAACGAGCGGTCATGATGAACCCGCCTAACCGGAGAGTCTGGCCGACAGCCAAAGCTCCCCCAACAGTAGTACCGTCTTTAAAGACGAGACGAGACATCCTTCCTTCGGGCGACGGCACAGAGGAACTCTCAATGAAAGCACCAATGTCGGTGTCAAAACCGGCGGATCTTGGGTAGGGGGTCCCGAACTGTGCATCTAGGCCAGATGGTAACAGGAGGCAGGGGACACAATGTTTTACCCAGGTTCGGGCCCTCTTGATGGAGGTAAAACCCTACGTCTTGCTTGATTAATATTGATGATATGGGTAGTACAAGAGTAGATCTACCACGAGATCAGAGAGGCTAAACCCTAGAAGCTAGCCTATGGTATGATTGTATGTTGTCCTACGGACTAAAACCCTCTGGCTTATATAGACACCGGAGAGGTTAGGGTTACACAAGGTTGGTTACAAAGGAGGAGACATACATATCCGTATTTCCTAGCTTGCCTTCCACGCCAAGTAGAGTCCCATCCGGACACGAGACGAAGTCTTCAATCCTGCATCTTCATAGTCTAACAGTCCGGCCAATGGAGATAGTCCGGCTATCCGGAGACCCCCTAATCCAGGACTCCCTCAATGGCCATGGGCTAATTTACCTCTGCCTGAGTGATGAGGTGGGGCGGGCTGATGTTCGGCATAAGTTGCCGTTTTGTCCCGACCACGTGGTGGCGGTCGGCCGTATTATGTGATGGTGGTATGTACTCTGGCGCCTCCTTGTCGAACTGAGGTAGAAATTTGCGCTTTGGGTAGCTTTTGGTTGGGCGCTTGAGGCTGTATTCTTTGGCTGCTAGGACATCAGTCCATTTATCATTGAGCAGATCTTGGTCAGCTTGAAGCTGCTGCTGCTTCTTTTTCAGGCTCCTTGCCATGGCTATTAACTGGCGCTTGAAGCGCTCCTGCTCAAGAGGTTCCTCGGGCACGATGAAATCTTCGGTGCCAAGGCTCACCTCGTCTTCGGAGAGCGGAAGGTAATTATCGTCCTCTGAATCTTCATGCGTGGCCTGTTTAACAGGGCTAACCTGCTCATCTTCTTGTTCATCTTGTTTGTTTGCTTTATTGACGGGGTCTTCGTTGTCTTCGGCACCTTCCGGAGTGTCATATTCTCCTGTGCTAGTGTTGCTGTCTTTATTGCGGCGCGACTTAGAGCAGCGCCGCTGACGCCGACGCTTGGACTGTATTTCGAAAGGTTTATCCTCAAATGGGTCTTCCTTATCATCACCACTGTTCTCCTTTGGTGCATCCACCATGTATACGTCGTACGAGGAAGTGGTCGTCTAGTGTCCGATGAACGGCGGGTTCTGGGCCTCTTCTTCTCCGGCATCGTCGTCCATACCATCGATGTCCTCGGAGTCATAATCAAGTTTGTCGGTTAAATCCTCGATCGTGGCTATAAAGTGGGTGGTGGGTGGGAAGTAAAATTCTCCATCGTCAGCCCCTAGTTTGAGCCGGATATAGTTTGGCTAAGAGTCCTCTGCCAAGGACAGGTATTTCAATGAGTTTAGCACATCGCCCAAAGGCCAGTGCTGGAAGATGTCTGCGGCACTAAATTTGAAGATCGATAAACGATCAAGCTCGGCGTCTGCGGGCTCGCGTGGTTCGAAACCTACGGCCGGAGAGGAGTACGTTCAGGTGGCATAGGCATTGTGTGAGACCAGGTCCATGTGCGGCTCCAACGCCGTGGAATCTGCGGCCTCCGTGGTGGGGTTAATTCTCCCGTCTTTGGATGGCGCGGCCTGCTCCGGCTCTAGGGCCAGAGTGGTTACAGGAGCGATCTCCTGGATGCGGCCCGATGATAGATTTAGGTCATGATCATCGGGGTGACTAGGAGCGGCTACCGCGGTATCGAATCCGGCGAAGATTAAGTCTCCATGGATGTCTGCGACGTAGTTCAAGCTCCCAAATCTGACCTGATGGCCAGCGGCGTAGCTTTCGATCTGCTCCAGATGGCCAAACGAGTTGGCCCGCAGTGCGAAGCCGCCGAACATGAAGATCTACCCGAGGAGGAAACTTTCTCCACAGATTGAAGGGGCCATCAAACCTTTCAACAACAGCACAGAGGAACTCTCAATGAAAGCACCAATGTCGGTGTCAAAACCGGCAGATCTCGGGTAGGGGGTCCCGAACTGTGCGTCTAAGGTTGATGGTAACAAGAGACAGGGGACACGATGTTTACCCAGGTTCGGGCCCTCTCTATGGAGGTAATACCCTACTTCCTGCTTGATTGATCTTGATTAATATGAGTATTACAAGGGTTGATCTACCACGAGATCGTAAAGGCTAAACCCTAGAAGTCTAACCTGTATGACTACGGTATTGAGTATATCCTTTTCGGACTACACCCTCCGGTTTATATAGACACCGGGGGGATCTAGGGTTACATAGAGTCGGTTACATAAGATGGAACCTTCATAGTTGTTCTCCAAGCTTGCCTTCCACGCCAAGGAGAGTCCTATCCGGACATGGGTACAGTCTTCGGTCTTCATATCTTCACAGCCCATCAGTCCGGCCCATAGATAACAGGTCGGACGCCCGAGGACCCCTTAGTCCAGGACTCCCTCACATACTAATAAAGCAATCATGTCTTTTCAAAATAACATGGCCAAAAAAAGTTATCCCTATAAAATCATATAGTCCGGCTATGCTCCATCTTCACCACACAATATATTCAAATCATGCACAACCCTGATGACAAGCCAAGCAATTGTTTCATACTTTTGACGTTCTCAAACCTTTTCAACTTTCACGCAATACATGAGCGTGAGCCATGGACATAGCACTATGGGTGGAATAGAATATGATGATGGAGGTTGTGTGGAGAAGACAAAAAAGGAAGAAAGTCTCACATCGACACGGCTAATCAATGGGCTATGGAGATGGCCATAAATTGATGTCAATGCGAGGAGTAGGGATTGCCAAAAGTATATGAAAGTTGTATAATATTGGCATGGAACAATCAAAATTATAGATAGGACGGAGACATATCAGGCGGCCCCTATGCAGGGTAATCGTTCAAAAGGGAAGGAGACTGGGAGCACCGTAGAGCCCCCACAGTCTTCAAAGAGGTATGTCTGTTTGATATGAGCCTGGGCATGAGTTCAGATTTATTAAAGTTCCCTTCTATCCTTGATTCAGGAGGAGCATGCGGTAGATAGTGGGAAACCGCCATGCTAGCCGAATGCCAGCCAATCCGGCGCCAGACTCGTCGACTAGGACGAGGGATGATGTAATGCCAGTTCCACCCGTCATGTTGATTCAGATGACGTATCTATCATGAATTCTAAGGTGGAGAGCGTAATGAATCACCGTCTACTGAAAGAGGCCATGCGTGCTCCAGCCTTTTCTGAGCAGGAATTTACCGCACTGAGCTCGATGGATGCATATATCCGAGCCGCTCAAGACGGACTTGCCGGAGTAACTCAATTGTTCTCAAAGGATATACATGTAAGAGTTTGTGCAAATTTAATAGACATATGCCAGTAGCCCCCGAGACTTGAAGTGGTGAGGCCAACCGATTTAATGATCGATATGACCTGCAGGTTCTCAAGGAGAAGAATACTGCACTATCACAGGTGCTTCAAACAAAGCAGACATAGCTTAATGCCGTCAGTGCCGAACTTGCGGAAGTGAAAAAGGCTGCACTGACCACTTCCAAGAAGAAGAAACACGAGGAGAAAAAAGATAAACAATCCGAAGAGATAGAGAGCTTAAAGGCTCAGTTATCGGCCACTCGAAAAGAGAATGAGAAGCTGAAAGGCGGCATGTTCGGTATGACTTTTAAAACTACCAAAGAGACTCATATTAGTCCACCATTCGGAATGTCATAACTCCATTGTTGTAGGTCTTTTAACTGGTCGGCCGGAAAAAGAATTATCCAGATTTCGAGGCGACGTGCTTAAGGAGCTGTCCGTGGTGCATGAGCGGGCCCAGAAAGCCATGAAGAATAAGGCCAAGGATTTATGGCCATCCGATACCCCTCCAAAAAGTATGGAGGGTTTGGCGAGCCTGTTCAAGGGTGCCCGGCACCGCTTTGAGCTATGGAAGACGTCTGCCAGCCATGAGGGCGCACAAGAATCCTGGGCTATGGTGAAAACACGCTTTACCAAGTTAGATCTGAATCATATGGGCCGAGTGGGACCGTGATAACCCACAAGTATAGGGGATCGCAACAGTTTTCGAGGGTAGAGTATTCAACCCAAATTAATTGATTCGACACAAGTGGAGCCAAAGAATATTCTCAAGTATTAATAGTTGAGTTGTCAATTCAACCGCACCTGAAAGACTTAATATCTGCAACAAAGTATTTAGTAGAAAAGTAGTAATGGTAATGGTGGCAAAAGTAACATTATTGGTTTTGTAGTGATTGTAACAGTGGCAACGGAAAAGCAACTAAGCAAAGAGCAATATGTGAAAAGCTCGTAGGCAATGGATCAGTGACGGATAATTATGTCAGATGCGATTACTCATGCAACATTTATAACATAGGGTGACATAGAACTAGCTCCAGTTCATCAATGTAATGTAGGCATGTATTCCGAATATAGTCATACGTGCTTATGGAAAAGAACTTGCATGACATCTTTTGTCCTACCCTCCCGTGGCAGCGGGATCCTATCGGAAACTAAGGGATATTAAGGCCTCCTTTTAATAGAGTACCAGAACAAAGCATTAACACTTAGTGAATACATGAACTCCTCAAACTACGGTCATCACCGGGAGTGGTCCCGATTATTGTCACTTCGGGGTTACCGGATCATAACACATAGTAGGTGACTATTGACTTGAAAAATAGGATCAAGAACTCACATATATTCATGGAAACATAATGGGTTCAGATCTGAAATCATGGCACTCGGGCCCTAGTGACAAGCATTAAGCATAGGAAAGTCATAGCAACATCAATCTCAGAACATAATGGTTACTAGGGATCAAACCCTAACAAAACTAACTCGATTACATGATAAATCTCATCCAACCCATCACCGTCCAGCAAGCCTACGATGGAATTACTCACGCACGGAGGTGAGCATCATGAAATTGGTGATGGAGGAAGGTTGATGATGACGATGGAGATGGATTCCCCTCTCCGGAGCCCCGAACGGACTCTTGATCAGCCCTCCCGAGAGAGATTAGGGCTTGGCGGTGGCTCCATATCGTAAAACGCGATTAATCCTTCTCTCTGATTTTTTTCTCCCCGAACGTGAATATATAGAGTTGGAGTTGAGGTCGGTGGAGCCTCAGGGGGCCCACGCGATAGGGGGATGCGCCCCCACCCTCATGATAGGGTGTGGCCCCCCTGACATTGATTCTTTCGCTAGTATTTTTTATATATTCCAAAAATATTCTCCGTGAAGTTTCAGGTCTTTCCGTGAACTTTTATTTCTGCACAAAAATATCACCATGGCAATTCTACTGAAAGCAACGTCAGTCTGGGTTAGTTCCATTCAAATCATGTAAGTTAGAGTCCAAAACAAGGTCAAAAGTGTTTGGAAAAGTAGATACGATGGAGACGTATCAACTCCCCCAAGCTTAAACATTTGCTTGTCCTCAAGCAATTCAGTTGACAAACTGAAAGTGATAAAGAAAAACTTTTACAAACTCTGTTTGATCTTGTTGCTGCAAATATGTAGAGCTAGCATTCAAGTTTTCAGCAAAGATTATGAACTAACCAAATTCACAGTAACACTTAGGTCTCATGTTTACTTATATCAATAGCATAATCAACTAGCGAGCAATAATAATAAATCTCGGATGACAACACTTTCTCAAAACAATCATAATATGATATAACAAGATGGTATCCCGCTAGCCCTTTCTCAGACCGCAAAACATAAATGCAGAGCACCTCTGAAGTTCAAGGACTGACTAAACATTGTAATTCATGGTCAAAGAGATCCACTCATAATCAATGTAAACTAATAGTAATACATGCAAATGACAGCGGTGCTCTCCAGCTGGTGCTTTTTAATAAAAGGATGATGAATCAACATAAAAGCAAATAGATAGGCCCTTCCTAGAGGGAAGCAGGGATTTGTAGAGGTGCCAGAGCTCGATTTTGAAATAGAGATGAATAATATTTTGAGTGGTATACTTTCATTGTCAACATAACAACCAAGAGATCTCGATATCTTCCATGCTACACACATTATAGGCGGTTCCCAAACAGAATGTTTAAGTTTATGCTCCCCCTACCACCAACAAACATCAATCCATGGCTTGTCCGAAACAACGGGCGCCTCCAACAAACAACAATCCTGGGGGAGTTTTGTTTGCAATTATTTTAATTTAAGCATGGGACTGGGCATCCCGATTACCAGCCATTTTCTCGTGAATGAGGAGCAGAGTCCACTGCTCTTGAGAATAACCCACCTAGCATGGAAGATATAGACAGCCCTAGTTGATACATGTGCTATTCGATCATATAAAGCAGAATTTCATTTGAAGGTTTAGAGTTTGGCACATACAAATTTACTTGGAATGGCAGGTAGATGCCGCATATAGGAAGGTATGGTGGACTCATATGGAATAACTTTTGGGATTTATGGAAGTGGATGCACAAGCAGTATTCCCACTTAGTACAAGTGAAGGCTAGAAAGAGACTGGGAAGCGACCAACTAGAGAGCGACAACAGTCATGAACATGCATTAAAATTAATCAACACTGAGTGCAAGCATGAGTAGGATATAATTCACCATGAACATAAATATCGTGGAGGCTATGTTGATTTTGTTTCAACTACATGTGTGAACATGTGCCAAGTCAAGCCACTCGAATCATTCAAAGGAGGATACCACCCTATCATACCACATCACAACCATTTTAATAGCATGTTGGCATGCTAGGTAAACCATTATAAACTCCTAGCTAATTAAGCATGGCATGAGTGATAACCCACAAGTATAGGGGATCACAACAGTTTTTGAGGGTAGAGTATTCAACCCAAATTTATTGATTCGACACAAGGGGAGCCAAAGAATACTCTCAAGTATTAGCAGCTGAGTTGTCAATTCAACCACACCTGGAAACTTAATATCTGCAGCAAAGTATTTAGTAGCAAAGTAATATGATAGTAGTGGTAACGGTAGCAAAAGGTAACATTAGTAAAAGTAATGTTTTTGGTATTTTGTAGTGATGATAGCAATAGCAACGGAAAAGTAAATAAGCGAAGAACAATATATGGAAAGCTTGTAGGCAATGGATCGGTGATAGAGAATTATGCCGACTGCGTTTCATCATGTAACAGTCATAACCTAGGGTGACATAGAACTAGTTCCAGTTCGTTGATATAATGTAGGCATGTATTCCGAATATAGTCATACGTTCTTATGGAAAAGAACTTGCATGACATCTTTTGTCCTACCCTCCCGTGGCAGCGGGGTCCTTACAAAAACTAAGGGATATTAAGGCCTCCTTTTAATAAAGAACTGGAACAAAGCATTAACACATAGTGAATACATGAACTCCTCAAACTACGGTCATCACCGGTAAGTATCCCGATTATAGTCACTTCGGGATTAACGGGTCATAACACATAATAGGTGACTATAGACTTGCAAGATAGGATCAAGAACACTCATATATTGATGAAAAACATAATAGGTTTAGATCTGAAATCATGGCACTCGGGCCCTAGTGACAAGCATTAAGCATAGCAAAGTCATAGCAACATCAATCTCAGAACATAGTGGACACTAGGGATCAAACCCTAACAAAACTAACTCGATAACATGATAGATCCCATCCAACCCATCACCGTCTAGCAAGCCTACGATGGAATTACTCACGCACGGCGGTGAGCATCATGAAATTGGTGATGGAGGATGGTTGATGATGACGATGGCGACAGATTCCCCTCTCCGAAGCCCCGAACGGACTCCAGATCAGCCCTCTCGAGAGGTTTTAGGGCTTGGCGGCGGCTCCGTATCGTAAAACGTGATGATCTCTTCTCCCTGATTTTTTCTCCCCGAAACTCAATATATGGAGGTGGAGTTGGAGTCGGAGAGGCAACAGGGGGCCCACGAGGTAGGGGGGCACACCCTAGGGGGGCAGGCGTGCCCCCCACCCCCGTGGAGAGACGGTGGGCCCCCTGGCCTTCATATTTGGTATGTATTTTTCTTATTTTCTGAAAATTTGCTCCGTGATGTTTCAGGTCATTCCGAGAACGTTTGCTCCTGCACATAAATAACACCATGGTAATTCTGCTGAAAACAGCGTTAGTCCGGGTTAGTTTCATTCAAATCATGCAAGTTAGAGTCCAAAACAAGGGCAAAAGTGTTTGGAAAAGTAGATACATTGGAGACGTATCGATGAGCAACTATAATCTCTAATTGTCTTTACAAACTTTTTTTTTCATAATAGACTGAATCAGGAACGATGAACTAATCATATTTAGAAAAACAAGATAGGTCGAGTTCATACTAGCTTTTCTCATCTCAATCAGTTCATAATATATCATCATTACTGCCTTTCACTTGCACGGCCGAATGGTGTGGATAATAATAATAGTGCACATGCATTGGACTAAGCTGGAATCTGCAAGCATTTAATACACAGGAGAAGACAAGGAAATATGGGCTCTTGGTTAAGTCAATCAATAATGCATATAAGAGCCACTTCAGCATTTTCATTATGGTCTTCTCCTCTCGGCCCCCAAAGAAAAGAAATAGAATAAAACTATTTACACGAGAAAGCTCCCAACAAGCAAAAGAAGAACGAGAAATCTTTTTGGATTTTCTTTTTAATTACTACTACTACAGGCATTGAAAGTAAACTAGCTAAAAGGTACAACTAATATTTTTTTGGTTTTTCTTAAGGTTTTTCAAACACACAAGAAGAAGGCTTAAAAAGAAAATAAACTAGCATGGATAGTACAATGTAAAAGTATGAGCACCGACAACTGGCATGAGTGTGTGAACATGAATGTGATGTCGGTGAGAAATATGTACTCCCCCAAGCTTAGGCTTTTGGCCTAAGTTGGTCTATGGCCATGGATGGCTTGGTGAATATCCAAAGTAGTAACTGGGGTCGTACGGAGATGCAGAAGCTACTGCTTGACGAGCTGCAGCTTGGAGGCGAGCTGCCTCCATCCTCCTCTCGTACTTGTTCGCCTCCTCTCTGGTTATAACATATCTCCTTTTTGCCTGAAAGTCAAAGAAAGTAGGAGCAGGGAGAGCAACATGGACGGTGCACCGTCTGTCAAAGATTAGTCGGTACTGGAGGAACTAATCGTTCCTCTCAAGAAACTGGTGGCGAACCATAGCATCATAATCTAGGTAAGCAGGAGGTAATTCTATATCATTTCCATGTATGGGTATCTCATGATAATTAGCTACACGAGTTGCATAAATTCCACCAAACAAGTCTCCACTTAAACTATTAAGATGCAACCTTCCTGCAACGATGGCCCCCAAGTTATATTGTTTATCACCTAGTACTGCACTCTTGAGGACATAAAGTTCTGGAACGCACATGTGACAAGCCTCATCTTTACCATTAATGCATCTACCCACGAAGAGAGCAAAATAATGTAGGGAAGGAAAATGAATGCTCCCTATGGTAGCTTGTGTGATTTCTCTAGATTCCCCCACAGTGATATGATACGTCTCCAACATATCTATAATTTTTGATTGCTCCATGCTATATTATCTTCTGTTTTGGACATTATTGGGCTTTATTATCCACTTTTATATTATTTTTGGGACTAAACTATTAACCGGAGGCCCAGCCCAAAGTTGCTGTTTTTTTGCCTACTTTAGGGTTTCGAATAAAAGGAATACCAAACGGAGTCCAAACGGAATGAAACCTTCGGGAACGTGATTTTTGGAACGAACAAGATCCAGGAGACTTGGACCCTACATCAAGCAACCAACAGGGAGGCCACGAGGTAGGGGGCGTGCCTACCCCACAGGCGCGCCCTCCACCCTCATGGGCCCCCTGTTGCTCCACTGATGTACTTCTTCCTTCTATATATACCTACGTACCCCCAAACGACCAAATACGGAGCCAAAACCCTAATTCCACCACCGCAACTTTCTGTATCCACGAGATCCCATCTTGGGGCCCGTTTCGGAGCTCGGCCGGAGGGGGTATCGATCACGGAGGGCTTCTACATCAACACCATAGCCTCTCTGATGAAGTGTGAGTAGTTTACCTCAGACCTTCGGGTCCATAGTTATTAGCTAGATGGCTTCTTCTCTCTTTTGGAACTCAATACAAAGTTCTCCCCCTCTCTTGTGGAGATCTATTCGATGTAATCTTCTTTTGCGGTGTGTTTGTTGAGACCGATGAATTGTGGGTTTATGATCAAGTTTATCTATGAACAATATTTGAATCTTCTTTGAATTCTTTTATGTATGATTGGTTATCTTTGCAAGTCTCTTCGAATTATCAGTTTGGTTTGGCTTACTAGATTGATCTTTCTTTCCATGGGAGAAGTGCTTAGCTTTGGGTTCAATCTTGCAGTGTCCTTTCCCAGTGACAGTAGGGGCAGCAAGGCACGTATTGTATTGTTGCCATCGAGGATAACAAGACGGGGTTTTCATCATATTGCATGAGTTTATCCCTGTACATCATGTCATCTTGCTTAAAGCGTTACTCTGTTCTCTTGAACTTAATACTCTAGATGCATGCTGGATAGCGGTCGATGTGTGGAGTAATAGTAGTAGATGCAGGCAGGAGTCGGTCTACTTGTCTTGTACGTGATGCATATATACATGATCATACCTAGATATTCTCATAACTATGCTCAATTCTGTGAATTGCTCAACAGTAATTCGTTCACCCACCATAAAATACTTATGCTCTTGAGAGAAGCCACTAGTGAAACCTATGGTCTCCGGGTCTATCTTCATCATATTAATCTTCCAATACTTAGTTATTTTCATTGCTTTTATTTTACTTTGCATCTTTATCATAAAAATACCAAAAATATTATCTTATCATATCTATCAGATCTCACTCGTAAGTGACCGTGTAGGTTTTGACAACCCCTTATCGCGTTGGTTGCGAGGATTTAGTTGTTTTCTGTAGGTACGAGGGACTGGCGCGTAGCCTCCTACTGGATTGATACCTTGGTTCTCAAAAACTGAGGGAAATACTTACGCTACTTTGCTGCACCACCCTTTCCTCTTCAAGCGAAAACCAATGCAAGTGCTCAAGAGGTAGCAAGAAGGATTTTTGGCGCCGTTTCCATGGAGGTCTATGCAAAAGTCAACATACCAAGTACCCATCACAAACCCTTATCTCTCGCATTACATTATTTGCCATTTGCCTCTCGATTTCCTCTCCCCCACTTCACCCTTGACGTTTTATTCTTCAACTCTCTCTATCCTCCCTCTCTTTCTCTATTTGCCTCTTTTTGCCTGTTCCTCGTTTTCTTGTGTGTTGGATTGCTTGTTTGTCACGATGGCTCAAGATAACACTAAATTGTGTGACTTTACCAATACCAACAACAATGATTTTGTTAGCACTCCAATTTCTCCTCTTACCGATGCTGAATCTTGTGAAATTAATACTGCCTTGCTGAATCTTGTCATGAAAGATCAGTTTTCCGGCCTTCCTAGTGAAGATGCCGCTACCCATCTAAATAGCTTCGTTGATTTGTGTGATATGCAAAAGAGGAAAGATGTTGATAATGATATTGCTAAATTGAAGCTATTTCCTTTTTTGCTTAGAGATCGTGCTAAAGCTTGGTTTCCGTCTTTACCTAAAAATAGTATTGGCTCTTGGAATAAGTGCAAAGATGCTTTTATCTCTAAGTATTTTCCTCCCGCTAAGATCATCTTTCTTAGAAATGATATTATCAATTTTAAGCAATTTGATCACGAACATGTTGCACAAGCTTGGGAGAGGATGAAATTAATGATACGTAATTGCCCAACACATGGTTTAAATTTATGGATGATTATACAAAATTTTCATCCCGGATTGAATTTTGCTTCTAGAAATCTTTTAGATTCGGCCGTGGGAGGCACATTTATGGAAATCACTTTAGGAGAAGCTACTAAACTCCTAGATAATATTATGGTTAATTATTCTCAATGGCACACTGAAAGATCTACTAATAAAAAAGTGCATGCGATAGAAGAAATTAATTTTTTGAGTGGAAAGATGGATGAACTTATGAAATTATTTGCTAATAAGAGTGTTTATTCGTATCCTAATGATATGCCTTTATTTACTTTGATTGAGAATAATAATGAATCTATGGATGTGAATTTTGTTGGTAGGAACAATTTTGGTAACAATGCGTATAGAGGAAACTTTAATCCTATGCCTTATCCTAGTAATTCCTCTAATAATTATGGTAATTCCTACAACAATTCTTATGGAAATTTTAATAAGATGCCCTCTGATTTTGAATCTTATATTTCAGAATTTATTACTTCACAAAAGAATTTCAATGCTTTGATTGAAGAGAAGTTGCTTAAGATTGATGAGTTGGCTAGGAATGTTGATATAATTTCTCTTGATGTTGATTCTTTGAAACTTAGATCTATTCCTCCTAAACATGATATCAATGAGTCTCTCAAATCCATGAGAATTTCCATCGATGAGTGCAAAGAAAGAACCGCTAGGATGCGTGCTAATAAAGATTCCTTTATAAGAGCGTGTTCTTCTAGTTTCCATGATGATAAAGATGAAGATCTAAAAGTTACTGATGTGTCCCCTATTAAATCTTTGTTTTACAATATTAATCTTGATAATGATGGGACTGAATATGATCCACCTTTACCTAGAAGGCGTTCCAAAAATTCGGAGTTTTTAGATCTTGATTCTAAATTTGATTAAAGTGGGATTGAAGCGATCAAAACTCTAGATGTTAATGAACCTACTATTTTGGAATTCAAGGAATTTAATTATGATAATTTATCTTTGATAGATTGTATTTCCTTTTTGCAATCTGTGCTAAATTCTCCTCAAGCTTATAGTCAAAATAAACTTTTACCAAACATATCATTGATGCTTTGATGCAATCTTATGAAGAAAAACTTGAGTTGGAAGTTTCTATCCCTAGAAAACTTTATGATGAGTGGGAATCTACTATTAAAATTAAAATTAAAGATCATGAATGCTATGCTTTGTGTGATTTGGGTGCTAGTGTTTCCACGATTCCAAAAACTTTGTGTGATTTGTTAGGTTTCCATGATTTTGATGATTGCTCTTTAAAGTTGCACCTTACGGATTCCACTATCAAGAAACCTACGGGAATAATTAATCATATTCTTATTGTTGCAAATAGGAATTATGTGCCCGTAGATTTTATCGTTCTTGATATAGATTGCAATCCTTCATGTCCTATTATTCTTGGTAGACCTTTCCTTAGAATGATTGGTGCAATTATTGATATGAAGGAAGGAAATACTAGATTCCAATTTCCGTTAATGAAAGGCATGGAACACTTTCCTAGAAATAAAATTAAATTACCTTATGAATCTATTATGACACCCACTTATGGATTGCCTACCAAAGATGGCAACACCTAGATCTATCCTTGCTTTTTATGCCTAGCTAGGGGCGTTAAACGATAACGCTTGTTGGGAGGCAACCCAATTTTATTTTTATTCCTTTCTTTTTTCTACTTTTTAGTAATAAATAAATTATATATCCTATGTGTTGGTTGTGTTTTTTGTGTTTAATTAGTGTTTGTGCCAAGTAGAACCGTTGGGAAGACTTGGGGAAAGTCTTGTTAATCTTGCTGTAAAAAACAGAAACTTTAGCGCTCACGAGAACTGCTGCTAATTTTATTTGTAAAGTGATATTTAGTTAATTATTTTTGCATATTATTAATAGATAAATTACTCACGTCCATAAATTTATTTTAGAATTTTTGGGGTTCCAGATCTTGCGCTAGCTACAGATTACTACTGACTGTTCTGTTTTTGACAGATTCTGTTTTTCGTGTGTTGTTTGCTTATTTTGATGAATCTATGGCAGTAAAATAATTTATAAACCATAGAGAAGTTGGAATACAGTAGGTTTAACACCAATATAAATAAATAATGAGTTCATTACATTACCTTGAAGTGGTCTTTTGTTTTCTTTCGCTAACGGAGCTCACGAGATTTTCTACTTTGAGTTTTGTGTTGTGAAGTTTTCAAGTTTTGGGTAAGGATTTGATGGATCATGGAACAAGGACTGGCAAGAGCCTAATCTTGGGGATTCCCATGGCACCCCAAGATAATCCAATGACACCTAAAAGCCAAAGCTTGGGTATGCCCCGGAAGGCATCCCCTCTTTCGTCTACTTCGATCGGTAACTTTACTTGGAGCTATATTTTTATTCACCACATGATATGTGTTTTGCTTGGAGCGTCTTGTATGATTTGAGTATTTGCTTTTTAGTTTACCACAATCATCTTTGCTGTACACACCTTTTGAGAGAGACACACATGATTCGGAAATTATTAGAATATTCTATGTGCTTCAAATTATATCTTTTGAGTTATATAGTTTTGCTCTAGTACTTCACTTATATCTTTTAGAGCACGGTGGTGGATTTGTTTTATAGAAACTATTTACATCTCATGCTTCACTTAGATTATTTTGAGAGTCTTAAATTGCATGCTAATTTTCTTAAATAATCCTAATATGCTAGGTATACAAGATTAATAATAAAATTCTCTTATGAGTGTGTTGAATACTATGAGAAGTTTGATACTTGATAATTGTTTTGAGATATGGAGATGGTGATATTAGAGTCATGCTAGTTGAGTAGTTGTGAATTTGAGAAATACTTGTGTTAAAGTTTGTGATTCTCGTAGCATGCACGAATGGTGAACCGTTATGTGATGAAGTCGGACCATGATTTATTTATTGAATGTCTTCCTTATGAGTGGCGGTCAGGGACAAGCGATGGTCTTTTCCTACCAATCTATCCCCCTAGGAGCATGCGTGTAATACTTTGCATTGATAACTTGTAGATTTTTGCAATAAGTATATGAGTTCTTTATGACTAATGTTGAGTCCATGGATCATACGCACTCTCACCCTTCCACCATTGCTAGCCTCTCTAATATCGCGCACCTTTCGTCGGTATCATACACCCACCATATACCTTCCTCAAAACAGCCACCATACCTACGTATCATGGCATTTCCATAGTCATTCCAAGATATATTTCCATGCAACTTTCCACCATTCCATTTACTATGACATGCTCCATCATTGTCATATTGCTTTGCATGATCATCTAGTTGACATTGTATTTGTGGCAAAGCCACCATTCATAATTCTTTCATACATGTCACTCATGAGTCATTGCATATCCCGGTACACCTCCGGAGGCATTCACATAGAGTCATATTTTGTTCTAAGTATCGAGTTGTAATTCTTGAGTTGTAAGAAAATAAAAGTGTGATGATCATCATTATTAGAGCATTGTCCCAAGTGAGGAAAGGATGATGGAGACTATGATTCCCCCACAAGTCGGGATGAGACTCTGGACGAAAAATAAAATAAAAAAGAGGCCATAAAAAAAGAGAAGGCCCAAATAAAAAATGAGAGAAAAAGAGAGAAGGGACAATGCTACTATCCTTTTACCCCACTTGTTCTTCAAAGTAGCACCATGATGTTCTTGATAGAGAGTCTCCTTTGTTATCACTTTCATATACTAGTGGGAATTTTTCATTATAGAATTTGGCTTGCATATTCCAATAATGGGCTTCCTCAAAATGCCCTAGGTCTTCGTGAGCAAGCAAGTTGGATGCACACCCACTTAGTTTCTTTTTGAGCTTTCATATACTTATAGCTCTAGTGATCCGTTGCATGGCAATCCATACATACTCACATTGATATCTATTGATGGGCATCTCCATAGCCCGTTGATACGCCTAGTTGATGTGAGACTATCTTCTCCCTTTTGTCTCCTCCACAACCACCATTCTATTCCACCTATAGTGCTATATCCATGGCTCACGCTCATGTATTGCGTGAAGATTGAAAAAGTTTGAGAATGTCAAAAGTATGAAACAATTAATTGGCTTGTCATCGAGGTTGTGCATGATTTAAATACTTTGTGTGGTGAAGATAGAGCATAGCCAGACTATATGATTTTGTAGGGATAACTTTCTTTGCCATGTTATTTTGAAGAGCCATAATTGCTTAAGTTAGTATGCTTGAAGTATTATTATTTCTATGTCAATATTAAACTTTTGTATTGAATCTTTCGGATCTGAATATTCATATCACAATTAAGAAGAATTACATTGAAATTATGCCAAGTAGCATTCCACATCAAAAATTCTGTTTTTATCATTTACCTACTCGAGGACGAGCAGGAATTAAGCTTGGGGATGCTTGATACGTCTCCAACGTATCTATAATTTTTGATAGGTCCATGCTATATTATCTTCTGTTTTGAACATTATTGGGCTTTATTATCCACTTTTATATTATTTTTGGGACTAAACTATTAACCGGAGGCCCAGCCCAAAGTTGCTGTTTTTTTGCCTACTTTAGGGTTTCGAATAAAAGGAATACCAAACGGAGTCCAAACGGAATGAAACCTTCGGGAACGTGATTTTTGGAACGAACAAGATCCAGGAGACTTGGACCCTACATCAAGCAACCAACAGGGAGGCCACGAGGTAGGGGGCGTGCCTACCCCACAGGCGCGCCCTCCACCCTCATGGGCCCCCTGTTGCTCCACTGATGTACTTCTTCCTTCTATATATACCTACGTACCCCCAAACGACCAAATACGGAGCCAAAACCCTAATTCCACCACCGCAACTTTCTGTATCCACGAGATCCCATCTTGGGGCCCGTTTCGGAGCTCGGCCGGAGGGGGTATCGATCACGGAGGGCTTCTACATCAACACCATAGCCTCTCTGATGAAGTGTGAGTAGTTTACCTCAGACCTTCGGGTCCATAGTTATTAGCTAGATGGCTTCTTCTCTCTTTTTGGAACTCAATACAAAGTTCTCCCCCTCTCTTGTGGAGATCTATTCGATGTAATCTTCTTTTGCGGTGTGTTTGTTGAGACCGATGAATTGTGGGTTTATGATCAAGTTTATCTATGAACAATATTTGAATCTTCTCTGAATTCTTTTATGTATGATTGGTTATCTTTGCAAGTCTCTTCGAATTATCAGTTTGGTTTGGCTTACTAGATTGATCTTTCTTGGAATGGGAGAAGTGCTTAGCTTTGGGTTCAATCTTGCGGTGTCCTTTCCCAGTGACAGTAGGGGCAGCAAGGCACGTATTGTATTGTTGCCATCGAGGATAACAAGATGGGGTTTTCATCATATTGCATGAGTTTATCCCTCTACATCATGTCATCTTGCTTAAAGCGTTACTCTTTTCTCTTGAACTTAATACTCTAGATGCATGCTAGATAGCGGTCGATGTGTGGAGTAATAGTAGTAGATGCAGGCAGGAGTCGGTCTACTTGTCTTGGACGTGATGCCTATATACATGATCATACCTAGATATTCTCATAACTATGCTCAATTCTGTCAATTGCTCAATAATAATTTGTTCACCCACCGTAAAATACTTATGCTCTTGAGAGAAGCCACTAGTGAAACCTATGGTCTCCGGGTCTATGTTCATCACATTAATCTTCCAATACTTAGTTATTTTCATTGCTTTTATTTTACATTGCATATTTATCATAAAAATACCAAAAATATTATCTTATCATATCTATCAGATCTCACTCTTGTAAGTGACCGTGTAGGGATTGACAACCCCTTATCCCGTTGGTTGCGAGGATTTATTTGTTTTATGTAGGTACGAGGGACTGGCGCGTAGCCTCCTACTAGATTGATACCTTGGTTCTAAAAAACTGAGGGAAATACTTACGCTACTTTGCTGCACCACCCTTTCATATTCATGGGAAAACCAACGCAAGTGCTCAAGATGTGGCATGATACTAGCAAGAAAATCTTTATATTCAGATTTACATGGTTCACTAACATTACCCCACTGCGGGAGTTTGCAAGCAGTATTAAAGTCTTGTAAGTCCATGGTATAAGATTTATCATAAAGATCAAATAGAACAGTGTGAGAATTGCGCGAGGATGTAAATTTAAACCTTCTCACAAATGAATCAGTTAGATAGAGGTATTGCCGGCACTTATCTGACACGAAGCTCTCAAGATCAACGCTACGCACATACGCGTGAAATTCATCCTTGATGCCTTCCTGGACCATGAACTCCTCTAACGGCCATTCACAAGGCCGCACTTGAGCTTCCCCGGGTAGTTCATTGTTCGGCTCACGTATCGCGAGCCTTGGGCCTTGCTTCCTTGAGGAACCACCTTGGTACAATTTCCTAAACATTTTTCTTCCGCTGAAAAAATTTCTGAAATTTTTAGTGACTCAAAATAAAAGTGAACCAAACTCAACAAGATAGATAGCAACTACTCCTACAAGTGCCTAGAGGCCATATCATGCATTAAAGCTACTTTTGACCACATAAATTTGACATGCAAGCTCAAGAACAAGGTCACCTAAGAAGCAAAAAATTGCAATAAATAAAGCACTAGAACAAAAACTAGTTGGACCATTGGAGGAGTCACATACCGAAGAACAATCCCCCGAAGAAGTTTTGTGAATGGAGCTTTGAGCAAGGAGATCGAAAATGGCAGCAAGATGAGCTAGAACACGGGTTTGAGCTATGGGAGGATTTTTCTAGAGGAATACGAAGTGTATGGGTGCAGGAATAAGTGGAGAGGGGCTACATGGGGTCCATGAGGTAGGGGGCGCGCCTTGGACCCTCGTGGCCAGGTGGTGAGGCCCCCAGGTGTGTTCTCAGTGCCAAATATTCTTAAATATTCTAGAAAAAAATCATATAAAATTTCCAGGGCATTTGGAGAACTTTTATTTTCGGGGTATTTTTTATTGCAAGGATAATTCAAAAAATAGACAGAAAGTACTATTTTTTCTTTATTTAATCTAAATAACAGAAAGTAAAAGGATGGTACAGAGAGTTGTGCTTTCTAACTTCATCCATCTCATGCTCATCAAAAAGGAATCCACTAACAAGGTTGATCAAGTCTTGTTAACAAACTCTTTTCAAATAACATCAAACCGGAAAATTTTCGAATAACACTAGGTTACCTCAACGGGGATATGCAAATCCCCAACAATAAGAATATCATATTTCTTCTTGACAGTAGGAAGAGTGAATTCAAAACCTCCAATAGTAATCGTTGGAATTTTTCTAATAGAATTTATACTGTGGACTTGAGGTTGTTTCCTCGAAAAGTGTATCGTATGCTCATTACCATTGACATGAAAAGTGACATTGCCTTTGTTGCAATCAATAACAGCCCCTACAGTATTCAAAAAGGGTCTACCAAGAATAATCGACATACTATCGTCCTCGCGAATATCAAGAATAACAAAGTCCGTTAAAATAGTAACGTTTGCAACCACAATAGGCACATCCTCACAAATACCGACAGGTATAACATTTGATTTATCGGCCATTTGCAAAGATATTTCAGTAGGTGTCAACTTATTCAAATCAAGTCTACAATATAAAGAGAGAGGCTTAACACTAACACCGGCTCCAAGATCACATAAAGCAGTTTTAAGATAGTTTCTTTTAATGGAGCATGGTATAGTTGGTACTCCTGGATCTCCTAGTTTCTTGGGTATTCCACCTTTAAAAGTATAATTAGAAAGCATGGTGGAAATTTCAGCTTCCGGTATCTTCCTTTTATTTGTGACAATATCTTTCATGTACTTAGTATAAGGATTCATTTTAAGCATGTCAGTCAAACGCATACGCAGAAAGATAGGTCTAATCATTTCAGCAAAGTGCTCAAAATCCTCATCATCCTTTTTCTTGGATGGTTTAGGAGGAAAAGGCATGGGTTTCTGAACCCATGGTTCTCTTTCTTTACCGTGTTTCCTAGCAACGAAGTCTCTCTTATCATAACGTTGATTCTTTGATTGTGGGTTATCAAGATCAAGAGCAGGTTCAATCTCTACATCATTGTTATTGCTAGACTGAGCATCAACATGAACATCATCATTAACATTATCACTAGGTTCATGCTCATTACCAGATTGTGTTTCAGCATCAGAAATAGAAATATCATTGGGATTCTTAGGTGTGTCAACAACAGGTTCACTAGAAGCATGCAAAGTCCTATCATTTTTCTTTTTCTTCTTCTTAGAAGAACTAGGTGCATCAACATTTGTTCTCTGAGAATCATGCTCAATTCTCTTAGGGTGGCCCTCAGGATACAAAGGTTCATGAGTCATTTTACCCCTTCTAGTCACAACTCTAACAACATTATCATTTTTCTTATTATCTAATTCATTGAGCAATTCATTTTGATCTGTAAGTACTTGTTCTACTTGAGTGGTAACCATAGAAGCATGTTTACTAATAAGTTTAAGTTCACCTTTAACTCTAGACATATAATCACTCAAGTGTTCAATCATATAAGCATTACATTTCAATTGTCTACCAACATAAGCATTGAAGTTTTCTTGTTTAACAATAAAATTATCAAACTCATCTAAGCATTGGCTAGCAGACTTATTACGAGGAATATCACCTTCATCAAATCTATAGACAGAATTTACCTTTACTACCCGTGTCAGGTTATCAAGACCATGTATTTCTTCAATAGGTGGTAAATTCTTAGCATCTTCAGCTTTAATACCTTTTTCTTTCATAGATTTCTTTGCCTCTTGCATATCTTCAGGACTGAGAAATAGAATACCCCTTTTCTTCGGAGTTGGCTTAGGAGTTGGTTCAGAAAGTGTCCAATCATTTTCATTACTCATCATATTATTCAATAGCAATTCAGCTTGATCAGTAGTTCTTTCCCTGACTATCTAGGTGGTCTCTGGAAGCACCAGTTAGTCCATTATAAAAGATATCAAGTATTTCATTTTTCTTGAGAGGATGATCAGGCAAAGCATTAAGTAATCGGAGAAGCCTCCCCCAAGCTTGTGGGAGACTCTCTTCTTCCATTTGCACAAAATTATATATTTCCCTTAAGGCAGCTTGTTTCTTATGAGTGGGGAAATATTTAGCAAAGAAGTAATAAATCATATCCTAGGGACTACGCGCACAACCAGGATCATGAGAATTAAACCATGTTTTAGCACCACCCTTTAATGAGAATGGAAACAACTTAAGGATAAGGTAATAACGAATTTTCTCCTCATTAGTGAACAGGGTGGCTATATCATTCAATTTAGTAAGATGTGCCACAACAGTTTCAGATTCATAGCCATAAAAGGATAAGATTAAACCAAAGTAATTAACTCAGGGTCGACAGGGAAATCATAATCCTTATTGGAAATACAGATAGGTGAAGTAGCAAAAGCAGGGTCATATTTCATTCTAGCATTCAAAGATTTTTCTTTCAGCTTAGCTAACAGTTTCTTAAGATCATATCTATCATTGCAATCTAAAAAGTCTCCAGCGGTTTCTTCATCCATAACATAACCCTCAGGCACAACAAGCAATTCATATCTAGGGGGAGAATCTTCATCACCACTTTCATCGATATTATCAGTTTCAATAATTTCATTCTCTCTAACCCTAGCAAGTTGTTCATCAAGAAATTCACCTAGTGGCACAGTATTATCAAGCATAGAAGTAGTTCCATAATAAGCATCATGCAAATCAGAAGTGGCATCATCAATAGCATGCCACATATCAGAATAAATAACAGGTGCAGGTGTCGCAAGTTTACTCAAAATAGAAGGTGAATCAAGTGCAGAGCTAGATTGCAATTCCATACCTCCCCTCGTAGTTGAGGGATAAATCTTGGTTCTTTCATCTTTCAAGTTCTTCATAGTGATCAACAGATATATAAATCCCAAGTGACTCAAAGAATAGAGCTACGCTCCCTGGCAACGGCGCCAGAAAATAGTCTTGATAACCCACAAGTATAGGGGATCGCAATAGTTTCCGAGGGTAGAGTATTCAACCCAAATTTATTGATTTGACACAAGGGGAGCCAAAGAATATTCTCAAGTATTAACGGTTAAGTTGTCAATTCAACCGCACCTGAAAGACTTAATATCTGCAGCAAAGTATTTAGTAGCAAAGTAATATGGAAGTAACAATAATGGTGGCAAAAGTAACAATATTGGTTTTGTAGTGATTGTAACAGTGGCAATGGAAAAGCAACTAAGCAAAGAGCAATATGTGAAAAGCTCGTAGGAAATGGATCAATGATGGATAATTATGTCGGATTTGATTCCTCATGCAACAGTTATAACATAGGGTGACACAAGACTAGCTCCAGTTCATCAATGTAATGTAGGCATGTATTTTGAATATAGTCATACGTGCTTATGGAAAAGAACTTGCATGACATCTTTTGTCCTACCCTCCCGTGGCAGCGGGGTCCTATCAGAAACTAAGGGATATTAAGGCCTCCTTTTAATAGAGTACCGGAACAAAGCATTAACACTTAGTGAATACATGAACTCCTCAAACTACGGTCATCACCGAGAGTGGTCCCAATTATTGTCACTTCGGGGTTACCGGATCATAACACATAGTAGGTGACTATTGACTTTCAAAATAGGATCAAGAACTCACATATATTCATGGAAACATAATAGGTTCAGATCTGAAAACATGGCACTCGGGCCCTAGTAACAAGTGTCGGTGTCAAAACCGGCGGATCTCGAGTAGGGGGTCCCGAACTGTGCGCCTAAGGTTGATGGAAACAGGAGACAGGGGACACGAAGTTTTACCCAGGTTCGGGCCCTCTTGATGGAGGTAATACCCTATGTCCTACTTGATTGATATTGATGAATATGAGGATTACAAGAGTTGATCTACCATGAGATCGTAATGGCTAAAACCCTAGAAGTCTAGCCTGTCAGATTATGATTGCCTGTACAGACTAAACCCTCTTGTTTATATAGACACCGGAGGGGACTAGGGTTGTACAAAGTCGGTTACAGAGAAAGGAATCTTCATATCCGAATGCCAGGCTTGCCATCCAAGGCAAGGAGAGTCCCATCCGGAAACGGGAGAGAGTCTTCTGTCTTATATCTTCATAGCCCATTAGTCCATCCCATGTCACACAGGCCGGATGCCCGAGGACCCCTTAATCCCGGACACCCTCAGTAGCCCCTGAACCAGGCTTCAATGACGAGGTGTCCGGCGCGCAGATTGTATTTGGCATTGCAAGACGGCTTCCTCCTCCGAATACTCTAAAACAGCTCTCAAACACAGAGAACGTGTCCGGCTCTGTAAAACAAACACCACATATATCCGCGGAGAGTATAATATTTTATGAGTCTAATCCACTGACAACTATTGTAGCATGACATCGTTTCATAGCCCGGTCATTATTTCAAACCATTTTTAGCCTCCTGCTCCATGTTTCAAGATGCAATTTTATTGGCACGTCTTGTCAAAGCAAAGATCGTGTCCCCTTATTGCGGGATTCTCATCAATACGGGCTTGGGTAATCCAACCGCGCCGCCTGCATGACCCTTGGGGAATAGGCGAGCTTTAAGGCGAGTGGGAGGCGCTTGAAATTCACTACCTTTATAATGGGATAAGGATTCACCTCTTTCACCCATGCCCTCTTCCTCTCTGCCCACCCATTCTCGAGCTCCAGTGCCCAAGCTTCCATCATTTCCGCCTCCAAAAAACACTCTAGCCATGTCCGGATCTGGAGCGCAAGGCAAGTGGATGGTATCCTCTGTCAAGGAGAAGGACATCTCTAGGCTCCGGGAGGCCGGGTACCTAGCCAAGGAAATCGCCCACCGGCTTCCGGCCATGGGACAGGTCGTCCCCCCCCAGAGCCCCATGAGAGGGTCGTGTTCATCCCCCACTTCGTCCGCGGGTTGGGATTTCATCTCCACCCATTCGTCCGCGAACTCATGTTCTACTATGGGCTGGATTTCCACGATCTGGCCCCCAACTCCTTCCTCAATATCTTGGCATTTATTGTCGTGTGCTAGGCCTTCCTCCGTATCCCACCCCACTTCGGACTATGGTTGAAGATCTTCAACGTGAAGCTGAAGGTGGTGGATGGCCAACATGCAGAGTGTGGAGGCGCCATGGTGAGCAAGTATCCCAATGTCACACGACCCAAAGGTACCTTTGTGGAGACCGTCGAAGGGTGGCAACAACAGTGGTTCTATGTCACAGAGCCTCGCGACGCCACCTGGGCCGCGGCTCCTGAATTCCAGTCCGACGCCCCGATGTGGCTCACCTCCTGGCTAGAGAAGGGCCTGGACTGGTCTTCGTCGGACGAGCTTAAAGCGCTTCAAACGCGGATCAGGAGCATGGTGGACAAGAACGTCAAGCTTGTCAATGTGATCCAGGTAATGCTCGCTCGCCGGATCCTTCCGTGCCAAAGCTGGGCTTGCCACTTGTGGGAGTTCGATCCGGCCAAGCACCAGACCTTGCAACGGTTCTTCGGCACTACGCACGAAGACATTTGGAAGGTGCTCTTCAAGGCCAACGAGACGTGGCCGGCGATGACCGAAGACCGCGGGCACGACCTGGTCCATCCCGCTTGTGTGGTAAGTTTTCTATATTTCAAGGTGTATCCTTTACTTGCTTACTCAAGGAAGATGTCTAAGCTTCCCTATTTGTTTTTTCAAGGCTGGACAAAGAAGGCGGAGGGATTCGGTGTCTGGCTCCGCTGCCCGAAGAACCAGCTATCCCGCTTCTAACGAAGATGCTGGTTCCGGCGCCATATCAAGCGTCGGAGAAGAAGGCCAAGAAGAAGGCCAAGGGGACCAGAGGTGGTCTCGGCCATAAGGGCACTTCGGACGTGACATCCGAAGACGCCAAAACCCACTCCCCTCCCGCCACCAACGATGAGGAAGAGGAGGAAAGAAATCCTCCCCCTGAGGGGGAAGGAAGAAAAGGGCATCCTCCATGCATCTCGAGGCAGAGGCGTCCAAGAAGGGGAAGGCCTCCGCCGCGGACAACTCCGCGTGGGAGATTGATAGCAGCTCCGAGTGGCGCCCCAGGGATAAGTCCCTGACCGAATCGTAAGTACTCTAAGATGCACACAAATACCCAGCCTCTTTACTTCATAATTTTAACATGTTAAAGCATGCACTTGCAGTCCGGCTCGTTCCGACCTCGAGCGATCCTCATCTTCGGGAAATTTGCTTGATCCGAAGGTGATGGACAGCGGGGCCCTTCCGGTGGCCTCCTCGGAGGACGTTGAAGTGTTGTCCCGAAGGACCCTCCCGGCTCAGGGTGAGGCACATGAGGCCGTCATGGTGGCGCCACAGGATGATACCTCGGCCGCCGAACACATGAGGGAGCAGATCCCCATGGAGACTGGCGATGGGGGCAATATCCAATTTGGCCCCCAGCCAAATACGATCCCGGAGACCTATACGGCTCCGGAATCCGGCAAGCAGTCTGCTTCGAAAGAAGGAGGTGCACCGATTCCACCGGTGCCCTCTGTCCATCCAGAGGCACTGGATACTCTACTAGAAGCCCGGTGATACGTCTCCAACGTATCTATAATTTTTGATTGCTCCATGCTATATTATCTACTGTTTTGGATATTATTGGGCTTTATTATCCACTTTTATATTATTTTTGGGACTAACCTATTAACCGGAGGCCCAGACCAGAATTGCTGTTTTTGCCTATTTTAGGGTTTCGAAGAAAAGAAATATCAAACGGAGTCAAACGGAATGAAACCTTCGGGAACATGATTTTCTCAACGAACAAGACCCAGGAGACTTGGACCCTACGTCAAGAAATAAAGGAGGAGGCCACGAGGTAGGGGGGCACGCCTACCCCCCCCCCCAGGCGCACCCTCCACCCTCGTGGGCCCCCTGTTGCTCCACCGACGTACTTCTTCCTCCTATATATACCTACGTACCCCCAAACGATCAGATACGGAGCCAAAACCCCAATTCCACCGCCGTAACTTCCTGTATCCACGAGATCCCATCTTGGGGCCTGCTCCGGAGCTCCGCCGGAGGGGGCATCCATCACGGATGGCTTCTACATCAACACCATAGCCTCTCTGATGAAGTGTGAGTAGTTTACCTCAGACCTTCGGGTCCATAGTTATTAGCTAGATGGCTTCTTCTCTCTTTTTGGATCTCAATACAATGTTCTCCCCCTCTCTTGTGGAGATCTATTAGATGTAATCTTCTTTTTGCGGTGTGTTTGTTGAGACGATGAACTGTGGGTTTATGATCAAGACTATCTATGAACAATATTTGAATCTTCTCTGAATTCTTTTATGTATGATTGGTTATCTTTGCAAGTCTCTTCGAATTATCAGTTTGGTTTGGCCTACTAGATTGATATTTCTTGCAATGGGAGAAGTGCTTAGTTTTGGGTTCAATCTTGCGGTGTCCTTTCCCAGTGACAGTAGGGGCAGAAAGGCACGTATTGTATTATTGCCATCGAGGATAACAAGATGGGGTTTTTATCATATTGCATGAATTTATCCCTCTACATCATGTCATCTTGCTTAAGGCATTACTCTGTTTTCTTGAACTTAATACTCTAGATGCATGCTGGATAGCGGTCGATGAGTGGAGTAATAGTAGTAGATGCAGGCAGGAGTCGGTCTACTTGTCTTGGACGTGATGCCTATATACATGATCATACCTAGATACTCTCATAACTATGCTCAATTCTGTCAATTGCTCAACAGTAATTCGTTCACCCACCATAAAATACTTATGCTCTTGAGAGAAGCCACTAGTGAAACCTATGGCCCCCGAGTCTATCTTCATCATATTAATCTTCCAATACATAGTTATTTCCTTTGCTTTTTTACTTTGCTTTTATTTTACTTTGCATCTTTATCACAAAAATACCAAAAATATTATCTTATCATATCTATCAGATCTCACTCTCGTAAGTGACTGTGAAGGGATTGACAACCCCTTATCGCGTTGGTTGTGAGGAGTTATTTGTTTTGTGCAGGCACTAGGGACTTCGTGCGTGACCTCCTACTGGATTGATACCTTGGTTCTCAAAAACTGAGGGAAATACTTATGCTACTTTGCTACATCATCCTTTCCTCTTCAGGGAAATCCAACGCAGTGCTCAAGAGGTAGCAAGAAGAATTTCTGGTGCCGTTGCCAGGGAGGTTCGCGCAAGTCAAGATTTGACTCCCGAAAACGAGCAATTTCTGGTGCCGTTGCCAGGGAGTCTACGCAAAAGTCAACATACCAAGTACCCATCACAACCATTATCTCCCGCATTACATTATTTGCCATTTGCTTCTCGTTTTCCTCTCCCCCACTTCACCCTTGCCGTTTTATTCACCCTCTCTCTCTATCCTCCCCCTCTTTCTCTATTTGCCTCTTTTTGCCCGCTTGATTTTTGTTTGTTTGTGTGTTGGATTGCTTGCTTGTCACGATGGCTCAAGATAACACTAGATTGTGTGACTTTACCAATACCAACAACAATGATTTTATTAGCACTCCGATTGATCCTCTTACCGATGCTGAATCTTGTGAAATTAATGCCGCTTTGCTGAATCTTGTCATGAAAGATCCGTTTTTTGGCCTTCCTAGTGAAGATGCCACTACCCATCTAAATAGCTTCGTTGATTTGTGTGATATGCAAAAGAAGAAAGATGTGGACAACGATATTGTTAAGTTGAAGCTATTTCCTTTTTCGCTTAGAGATCGTGAAAAAGCTTGGTTTTCGTCTTTGCCTAAAAATAGTATTGATTCTTGGAACAAGTGCAATGATGCTTTTATCTCTAAGTATTTTCCTCCCGCTAAGATCATCTCCCTTAGAAACGATATTATGAATTTTAAGCAACTTGATCATGAACATGTTGCACAAGCTTGGGGGAGGATGAAATTAATGATACATAATTGCCCTACTCATGGTTTGAATTTGTGGATGATTATACAGAACTTTTATGCCAGATTGAATATTGCTTCCCGAAATATTTTAGATTCGGCCGCGGGAGGCACTTTTATGGAAATCAGTTTAGGAGAAGCTACTGAACTCCTAGATAATATTATGGTTGATTATTCTCAGTGGCATACTGAAAGATCTACTAATAAAAAGGTGCATGTGATAGAAGAAATTAATGTTTTGAGTGGAAAGATGGATGGACATATGAAATTATTTGCTAATAAGAGTGTTTCTTCTGATCCTAATGATATGCCCTTGTCTACTTTGATTGAGAATAATAATGAATCTATGGATGTGAATTTTGTTGCTAGGAACAATTTTGGTAACAATGTGTATAGAGGAAATTTTAATCCTAGGCCTTATCCTAGTAATCCCTCTAATAATTATGGTAATTCCTACAACAATTCTTATGGAAATTATAATAAGATACCCTCTGATTTTGAATCTAATATTAAAGAATTTATTACTTCGCAAAAGAATTTCAATGCTTTGATTGTATAAAAATTGCTTAAGATTGATGAGTTGGCTAGGAACGTTGATAGAATTTCTCTTGATGTTGATTCTTTGAAACTTAGATCTATTCCTCCTAACCATGATATCAATGAGTCTCTCAAAGCCATGAGAATTTCCATTGATGAGTGCAAAGAAAGAACCGCTAGGATGCATGCTAAGAAAGATGCCGTTATTAGAGCGTGTTCTTCTAGTTCCTATGAAAATAAAGATGAAGATCTAAAAGTTATTGGTGTGTCCCCTATTAAATCTTTGGTTTGCAATATGAATCTTGATAATGATGGGACTGAATATGATCCACCTTTACCTAGAAGGCGTTCCAAAAATTCAGAGTTTTTAGATCTTGATGCTAAATTTGATGAAAGTGGGATTGAAGAAATTAAAACCCTAGATGTTGCTAAACCCACTATTTTGGATTTCAAGGAATTTAATTATGAAAATTGATCTTTGATTGATTGTATTCCCTTGTTGCAATCCGTGCTAAATTCTCCTCATGCTTATAGTCAAAATAAAGCGTTAACTAAACATATCGTTGATGCCTTGATGCAATCTTATGAAGAAAAACTTGAGTTGGAAGTTTGTATCCCTAGAAAACTTTATGATGAGTGGGAACCAACTATTAAAAATAAGATTAAAGCTCATGAGTTCTACGCTTTATGTGATTTGGGTGCTAGTGTTTCCACGATTCCAAAGACTTTGTGTGATTTGTTAGGTTTCCGTGATTTTGATGATTGCTCTCTAAACTTGCACCTTGCGGATTCCACTATTAAGAAACCTATGGGAAGAATTAATGATGTTCTTATTTTTGCAAAATAGGAATTATATACCCGTAGATTTTATCGTTCTTGATATAGATTGCAATCCTTCATGTCCTATTATTCTTGGTAGACCTTTCCTTAAAACGATTGGTGCAATTATTGATATGAAGGAAGGAAATATTATATTCCAATTTCCGTTAAGGAAAGTCATGGAACAATTACCTAGAAATAAAATTAAATTAACTTATGAATCTATTATGAGAGCCACTTATGGATTGCCTACCAAAGATGGTAATACCTAGATCTATCCTTGCATTTTATGCCTAGCTAGGGGTGTTAAACGATAGCGCTTGTTGGGAGGCAACACAATTTTATTTTTATTCCTTGCTTTTTGATCCGGTTTGTAATAAATAATTTATCTAGCCTCTTTTATGGTTGTGTTCTTTGTGTTTAATTAGTGTTTGTTCCAAGTAGAACCATTGGGAAGACTTGGGGAAAGTCTTGATATCTTGCTGTAAAAAACAGAAACTTTAGTGCTCACGAGAACTGCTGCCATTTTTATTTGGAAAGTGCTATTTAGTTAATTCTTTTTTCATATGATTAATAGATAAATTTCTCACGTCCAGAAATTTAGTTTAGAATTTTTGGGGTTCCATATCTTGCGCTAGCTACAGATTACTACAGACTGTTCTGTTTTTGACAGATTCTGTTTTTCGTGTGTTGTTTGCTTATTTTGATGAATCTATGGCTAGTAAACTAGTTTATAAACCATAGATAAGTTGGAATACAGTAGGTTTAACACCAATATAAATAAAGAATGAGTTAATTACAGTACCTTGAAGTGATATTTTGTTTTCTTTCGCTAACGGAGCTCACGAGATTTTCTACTTTAAGTTTTGTGTTGTGAAGTTTTCAAGTTTTGGGTAAAGATTTGATGGATTATGGAACAAGGAGTTGCAAGAGCCTAAGATTGGGGATGCCCATGGCACCCCCAAGATAATCTAAGGACACCAAAAAGCCAAAGTTTGGGGATGCCCTGGAAGGCATCCCCTCTTTCGTCTACTTCTATCGGTAATTTTACTTGGAGCTATATTTTTATTCACCACATGATATGTGTTTTGCTTGGAGCGTCTTGTATGATTTGAGTCTTCGCTTTTTATTTTACCACAATCATCCTTGTTGTACACACCTTTTGATAGAGCCATACATGATTTGGAATTTGCTAGATTACTCTATATGCTTCGCTTATATCATTTGAGTTATATAGTTTTGCTCTAGTACTTCACTTATATTTTTTAGAGCATGGTGGTGGATTTGTTTTATAGAAACTATTGATATCTCATTCTTCACTTAGATTATTTTGAGAGTCTTAAATAGCATGGTAATTTTCTTAAATAATCCTAATATGCTTGGTATTCAAGAATAGTAAAAACTTTCTTATGAGTGTGTTGAATGCTATGAGAAGTTTGATGCTTGATAATTGTTTTGAGATATGAAGATGGTGATATTAAAGTTGTGCTAGTTGAGTAGTTGTGAATTTGAGAAATACTTGCGTTAAAGTTTGTGATTCCCGTAACATGCACGTATGGTGAACCATTATGTGATGAAGTCGGAGCATGATTTATTTTTTGATTGTCTTCCTTATGAGTGCCGGTCGGGGACGAGCGATGGTCTTTTCCTACCAATCTAACCCCGTAGGAGCATGCGCGTAATACTTTGCTTTGATAACTTGTAGATTTTTGCAATAAGTATATGAGTTCTTTATGACTAATGTTGAGTCCATGGATTATACACACTTTTCTTCCTTCCACCATTGCTAGCCTCTCTAATACCGTGCACCTTTTGCTGGTATCATACACCCACCATACACCTTCCTCAAAACAGCCACCATACCTACCTATTATGGCATTTCCATAGCCATTCTGAGATATATTGCCATGCAACTTTCCACCGTTCCGTTTATAATGACACACTCAATCATTGTAATATTGCTTAGCATGATCATGTAGTTGACATCGTATTTCTGGCAAAGCCACCATTCATAATTCTTTCATACATGTCACTCTTGATCCATTGCATATCCCGGTACACCGCCGAAGGCATTCATATAGAGTCATATTTTGTTCTAAGTATCGAGTTGTAATTGTTGAGTTGTAAGAAAATAAAAGTGTGATGATCATCATTATTAGACCATTGTCCTAGTGAGGAATGAATGATAGAGACTATGATTCCCCCACAAGTCGGGATGAGACTCTGGATGAAAAATAAAAAAAGGAAAGAAAAGAGGCCATAAAAAAGAGAAAAGGCCCAAATAAAAAAATGGGAGAAAAAGAGAGAAGGGACAATGTTACTATCCTTTACCACACTTGTGCTTCAAAGTAGCACCATGATATTCATGATAGAGAGTCTCTCATTTCGTCACTTTCATATACTAGTGGGAATTTTTCATTATAGAACTTGGCTTGTATATTCCAATGATGGGCTTCCTCAAAATGCCCTAGGTCTTCATGAGCAAGCAAGTTGGATGCACACCCACTTAGTTTCTTTTGTTGAGCTTTCATATACTTATAGCTCCAGTGCATCCATTGCATGGCAATCCCTACTCACTCATATTGATATCTATTGATGGGCATCTCCATAGCCCGTTGATACGCCTAGTTGATGTGAGACTATCTTCTCCCTTTTTGTCTTCTCCACAACCACCACTCTATTCCACATATAGTGCTATATCTATGGCTCACACTCATGTATTGCGTGAAGATTGAAAAGTTTGAGAATGTCAAAAGTATGAAACAATTTCTTGGCTTGTCATCGGGGTTGTGCATGATTTAAATATTTTGTGTGTTGAAGATAGAGCATAGCCAGACTATATGATTTTGTAGGGATAACTTTCTTTTGCGATGTTATTTTGAGAAGACATGATTGCTTTGTTAGTATGCTTGAAGTATTATTATTTTTATGTCAATATTAAACTTTTATCTTGAATCTTTCAGATCTGAATATTCATACCACAATTAAGAAGAATTAAATTAAAATTATGCCAAGTAGCACTCTACATCAAAAATTCTATTTTTATCATTTACCTACTCGAGGACGAGCAGTAATTGAGCTTGGGGATGCTTGATACGTCTCCAACGTATCTATAATTTTTGATTGCTCCATGCTATATTATATATTGTTTTGAACATTATTGGGCTTTATTATCCACTTTTATATTATTTTTGGGACTAACCTATTAACCGGAGGCCCAGCCCAGAATTGCTGTTTTTTTGACTATTTTAGGGTTTCGAAGAAAAGGAATATCAAATGGAGTCCAAACGGAATGAAACCTTCAGGAACGTGATTTTCTCAACGAACAAGACCCAGGAGACTTGGACCCTACATCAAGAAATAAAGGAGGAGGCCACGAGGTAGGGGGGCGCGCCCTCCACCCTCGTGGGCCCCCTGTTGCTCCACTGACGTACTTCTTCCTCCTATATATACATACGTACCCCCAAACGATCAGATACGGAACCAAAACCCTAATTCCACCGCCGTAACTTCCTATATCTACGAGATCCCATCTTGGGGCCTGTTCCGGAGCTCCGCCGGAGGGGGCATCCATCACGGAGGGCTTCTACATCAACACCATAGCCTCTCCGATGAAGTGTGAGTAGTTTACCTTATACCTTCGGGTCCATAGTTATTAGCTAGATGGCTTCTTCTCTCTTTTTGGATCTCAATACAATGTTCTCCCCCTCTCTTGTGGAGATCTATTAGATGTAATCTTCTTTTTGCGGTGTGTTTGTTGAGATCGATGAACTGTGGGTTTATGATCAAGACTATCTATGAACAATATTTGAATCTTCTCTGAATTCTTTTATGTATGATTGGTTATCTTTGCAAGTCTATTTCTTGCAATGGGAGAAGTGCTTAGCTTTGGGTCCAGCAGGAGCTCCAGGACGCCGTGAAGAAATACGAGTCCTTGGAGCGCCACGTTGCAGATCAAGATTTCGAACTCGCCAAGGCCCGCCAAAGCGCACAGGATGCCCGGGTCGAAGCCCAAGGCGCCCTCCAGGAGATCCAAGAGGCCAAAAAAATCGCGGCGGGTAAGGCCTTCATTATGCAGAGCAAATATGTGAGGAAGAGGTATCTCTTACTAACCCGGATTTGGATTTGTCCAGGAGCGTTTGCGGATTTACCGTGCAGTGTTGCCAACGCTGCGGAGTTCTTCCGAGCCGAAGAGGGAGCTCGACGGAGAAGCTGTTCTAGTCGCAATACCTTGTGCCAGAACATCCAGTGCCCTTTATCGATCAGCAAAAACAGCTGGTCGAACTGCATAGGGCGGCCAAGCTAGCCATGAAGGATTTAATAATCCGGCTATGGCCTGCCGAAGTCATA
This sequence comes from Triticum urartu, assembly GCF_003073215.2. Taxonomy (NCBI): domain Eukaryota; kingdom Viridiplantae; phylum Streptophyta; class Magnoliopsida; order Poales; family Poaceae; genus Triticum; species Triticum urartu. Next base: position 143,183,275 of record NC_053026.1, on the reverse strand, counting down.
CCTAGCAGCTACTTCGGACTTGTGAAGCGGCTGGTCAATGCCTGCCCCCGTCTTTACGTCATCAAGCGGTCAGTCTGCATTGAGGGAGCGCGGATGGTCTCCGCCCGTGTCAAGGTCCAGTGGGCGAAGATGGATGCCGTCAAGCTCGCGACTGAGGGACCTCCCGCTAGCAAGGAGCACCGCACGCCGGAGCGATATTTTAATGATGTCCTCAAGGGGTATCACATTGTAGAGGGCCAATGTTCGAAAGACATTATCTTCGAATGAATACATTCATGTTATCTTGTCTTGTATGATGAAACAAAGCCATTATGTAATATAATGCTTGTTTATTATTTTAATTTTTTCCTCCTGTGCGGCTGTTTTTATTAAATCTGAGAGTTGGCCAATCGTCGGCTTCAGCCCCCACGTAGGTAGTACGGGGGTGTTCGGGATGGAATCTAAACACTCTTGATAGAATATTTTGGTCCTTGAAGGAGGTGTTTAGCGCAACGAACCAGGCAACTGGACTATGTGGAGTTTGGCTTTATCACCCTCACTTAGCCATAGGAGTTTGACAATATAAATGTAGGCGTGGCCCCTAGTTAGCATTTAATCCGGACTAGGGTGTCGTAAACACCTGATCGGATGAAGGCCAATTCATCGCATAATGCGGGAAAATCGCAAAAGATTTTTATCCTCCGAAGAGCTGACCGGCTCACGCCGCATCATGACAGTCAGATTTCGGCTTTCTCTACTGAGGTGCTCATCCGGATAAACTAGGACACAATCGCAATAGTTCTCCCTTTACTACCCTAGCCGATAGAGCGGAACGTAAGGTAGTAAAAACAGGAGCCAAGCAACCCAACTATTGACCAAAGACATGATTCGGAGCCAATGCATATAATGCTAAATTCAGGGGCCGAACTATACTGTAGAAGTGTTCGGACTTGTTGCCGTAGTATGGAGTGCAATAAATCCCCTGGCGAACTACAGCGTACCAAAGTGTACAGATGCAATCAATAAGAATAGCGGAATAAAAATGAAGTAGTAAGCTAGTGCCATGTAAGTTGGGCCGCAAACTATTTCCATTATAATTTTGATTAATACGTCAAAGCATATTTGTACAAATAGTGCGATAAGCAGCAGTGGCTATTTAACATGCCAAGACCAAGGGGGAGCTGCGTACGGATCCTGAAAATAGGTAGAATGATCATTACGAAGAACATCTAGAGATTCCCCCATATGTTTGTGCTACATGCCACCTTGGTATATCCATCCTTCGAAAGGACCGGTTATTAGGTCCTCGAGAGGGGCCCGTGGAAAAGTAACCTAGAAAGGATAAAAAGAAAAGTAAAAGTATGTGTGTCCCGGGAAGGTCGAGCCATATTGTGGACCACAATCTGGTTATGCCTCCATCTTTACCCATGGTATTTTTAGTGCGTAGTTATGTACGCATGGTACGTATGCCGCCACTTGGTCGGGGCTGACACGGAGGTCGAATTGCTAGTCTGACTCTTGTTGAGCCGGACTGTCATGCTGCGGAGTAGTCCGGACTCGTTTGACAGTGTCCGAGAGCTTGGGCGCTGTACTTCTGCTGCCAGGGCCGCGGTGTGTTCCTCGGTATGGAGGGAGTGCTCCGTGTTTCCATTGACTGTTATGACACCATGTGGTCCGGGCATCTTGAGCTTGAGATAAGCATAGTGTGGCACCACATTGAATCGAGCAAACGCGGTTCGTCCGAGCAGTGCGTGATAGCCACTGCGGAAGGGGACCATATCGAAGATTAACTCTCCGCTTCGGAAGTTATCCGGAGATCCGAAGACGACATCCAATGTGATTGAGCCCGAGCAACGGGCCTCTACACCTGGTATAACTCCTTTAAAGGTAGTTTTGGTGGGCTTGATCCTTGATGGATCGATGCCCATTTTGCACACTGTATCCTGATAGAGTAGGTTGAGGCTGTTGCCACCATCCATGAGGACTCGTGTGAGGTGGAATCCATCAATTATTGGGTCAAGAACCAGTGCGGCTGAAGCGCCACGACGGATACTGGCCGGATGGTCCCTGCGATCAAAGGTGATCGGGCAGGACGACTATAGGTTGAATTTTGGGGCGACTGGCTCTATCGCATAGACGTCCCTGAGCGCGCACTTGCGCTCCCTCTTGGGGATATGCGTAGCGTATATCATGTTCACCGTTTCGACCTGAGGGGGAAACTTCTTCTATCCCCCTGTGTTCGGTGGACGGGGCTCCTCGTCGTCATTCTCGCTTCGCGACCCCTTCTCCTTGTCTTCGGCATTTAACTTGCCAACCTATTTAAAGACCCAACAACTCCGGTGGGTATGATTGGCTGGTTTGTCAGGGGTGCCATGGATCTGACATGGACGATCGAGTATGTGGTCCAGGCTGGAAGGGCCCTGATTATTCCTTTTATATGGCTTCTTCCGCTGACCGGACTTGGAGCCGCTGAATCCGGTGTTGACCGCCATGTCATCAGTATTCTCACCATTGTTTTGATGCTTGTGCGTGTTGCGTCCGAGCTTTCCATTGCTATTTCTGGCTTCCAAGGTGCCATGTAGCGACCAGACCTCAAACGGTCTAATCTCTAGCTCAGGTGTCATCCCTGGATCAGTAATGCTGACACCACACATTACTTGAAGGATTTATAATAGAGTAGCAATCACACACTTATTACATCGAATGTCTCAGAAGAGAACTTATTACAATAAATATGGCTAAAGGCCATCTAATAACGATAACAACGGAAGGCTTGGAAGATAAGTGAGTCCATCAACTCCAACGGCATCACTGAGTATAGAACCACGACCTAAAAACACATTAATCGTCGTCTAAAAAGTCTGCAACATTAATGTTGCAGCCCGAAACGGGTCAGCACATGGAATATGCTGGCAAAATAACACATAGAGAGTAATGGAATGAAATAGGCTATACTATATGCATATTTGGCTGGTGGAAAGCTCTATGGTTATAGTTTTGCGTAAAGCCAATTTTTCCCCACTGCAAAGGAATAAATTTTATTTAACTATCATGGTAGTTGTTAAACATTGAGAATGGTTGACAGCATTCTCAATCCCAATTAAGAATCATCATTAAACAAAACCCAACAAAATTAAATTTTAGAGTAACATGTTGAGATTCACATGATAATCCAGGTACTAGATACTCAAGATGTCCATAACCGGGGACACGGCTAATTATGATTAGTTTATACACTCTGCAGAGGTTTGCGCACTTATCCCCACAAGACTCGATCTCCTCCGTTTGGTTTCTCGCACTACATGGTGTTTGAGAAGACGGATGACCGAGACATAGTCTTTTAGAAGCGCTAGCACCTTACGATCGGGTAGAACATTACACCTACTTTCCCCTACATCTGCTAGTCTACCACTGTAAGAGTTCGCACAACTTAATCAACTATGCTAGAGCCCATAATAGCTTGTGGCTGCACGCGGAAGTTTCTAGCATGAAAAATCTCATGATCCCTTTGAGCCTGGGTGGTGGTCCAAAAGAAAAACAGGCAATCGCTAGAATACCCAGGTGCCTCAATCCACCCAGATGTGTGTTTAAGTTGCCACCTTAGATAAACCATTAATTAACAATCTCACATCTGTCATGGATACACTCACCCAATCCACGTCTACTAGCATAGCATGGCACAATAAGCAAACATAGAAGTAACTCCCAAAGGTTTGATAATAACAGGTAATAGGTACTACCTCAAGTACTTCCCAAACCAACAATTTAATTAGAGCCTAATCATGCAATGTGTGAGGATTGATCTAATGCAATAAAACTGGGTAGAGGGAAAACATGATCAAAGTGTTACTTGCCTTGCTGATGATCCGGGAAACCTAGCGATTCGAAGTAGCAAGCGGCGCACTCCGGGTACTCTATCGCAAACAAACAAGCATACAATAAGTACTCAACTAATGCACAGGTAAAACTCAAATAAGAGATCTAACCAGAAAGTTCAACTTAAGAACTCCGGTTGGCAAAAAGAATCAAATCGAACGAAGCAAGGAAAGACAAACGGCAAAAGAAACAAGCTTCATTTACTATTCTAGATCTAGGGAAATTTTTACAGTGGCAAAAACTTGTTTCAGTTGGTTAAACGGAAAGAGGGTTTCGAGACGAAACTCCAGGCGCTTGAATCGCCTGATTCCGATAAACGAGCGAAAAGTTAGACTAAAACGAAAATCGGATCAGAAATCGCGATCAGAAAAACCGTGGATTTAATCCGAGAAAAAAGAAAAACGAACGAACAGACGAACGCTCGCTAATTAAATAAACTGGAAAAACCGATCTATTTAAAAAAACCGAAACTAAAAAAATGAACAAAACCGTCGGAAAACCGAATGGTTTTCGAGAAAGACCGGCGGCGGCGAGACAACCTCCGGCGGCGGCGGATCCGGCGGGCGGCGATGTCGGCGGTGGCGGCGCTCCGGCGGGCGGTGGCGGGGCGGCGCGGCGCAGCGGCGGCGGCGGTGGGCGGCTAGGGTTAGGGTTTCGGGCGGGGGCGCGGCTAGGCTTGGCCGGGGCCTCGGGGCGCTATAAAAAGGCCCGGCCAGGAGGAGTCCTGGCCGGTTACGGCCCAAGGTCGGTTCGGACTTTTTTTTAAATAATTACGCTAAAAAAACAAAAGGAATACTAAACGGGCTCCAAAATTCCCAAAATAAAATTTCCCCAGCTTCTAAAATCAGGCCGCACAGGATGAACATTTATTTGGGGCCTAAATGTAATTTTGAAAAACGCACATTTTTCCTAAATTCAAATAAAATAGAAAATAAAACCAAAAAATCCTATTTGATTTTTTATTAAATCCCCAATATTTCTTTATTTTGGGAAAGTCATTTTATTCCCTCTCTCATAATTTTTGTAATAGAAATAATTGAAGATAAAATAAATAAAATCAAATGATCCTATTTTCAAAATTTGAGACAACTCAAATATGAAAATAACGAAATCCCCAACTCTCTCCGAGGGTCCTTGAGTTGCGTGAAATTTCTAGGATCAACCAAAATGCAATAAATATGATATGCAATGTTGATATAGTGTATAACATTCCAAATTGAAAATTTGGGATGTTACAAACCTACCCCCCTTAAGATGAATCTCCCCCTCGGGATTCGGGTTGGCTAGAAAATAGGTGAGGGTGGTCCTTCAGCAAATCTTCCTCTCGTTCCCAGGTGGCTTCATCCTCCGTGTGGTGGCTCCACTGAACCTTGCAAAACTTGATAACCTTGTTGCGGGTGACTTGACTGGCATATTCTAGAATCTTAACTGGTTTCTTCTCATAGGTCAAATCACTATCCAACTGAATCGCTTCTAGTGGTACCGTATCTCTCAGCGGTATGTCAGCCATCTCTGCATGGCACTTCTTCAACTGGGATACATGGAACACGTCGTGAACTCCTGACAATCCTTCAGGCAATTCCAACTTACAGGAAACTTCTCCCATATGCTCCAAAACTTTGTATGGGCCTACAAAACATGGCGCTAACTTTCCCTTAACTCAAAAACGCTTAACTCCTCAAAGTGGTGATACTCGAAGATAAACTCGGTCCCCGACTTCGTAAACTGTCTCCTTGCGTTTAGAATCTGCATAACTCTTCTGCCTGGATTGAGCTACCTTGAGCCTATCGCGAATCAATTTCACCTTCTGTTTAGACTCCTTTATCAGATCCGGTCCAAACAACTAGCGATCTCCAACTTCATCCCAAAACAATGGGGTCCTGCACCTTCTTCCGTACAAGGCTTCGAAAGGGGCCATCTTCAAACTGGATTGATAGCTGTTGTTGTAAGAGAACTCTGCATACAACAAATTCTCGTCCCAGCTAGATCCGTAATCTAGCGCACAAGCTCTTAACATATCCTCCAAAATCTGATTGACTCTCTCAGTCTGTCCATTTGTCTGCGGGTGGAAAGTTGTGCCAAACTCCAGTCTGGTACCCAAAGTTTCATGCAACTGATTCCAGAACTTTGAGGTAAATTGGGTTCCTCTATCTGATACTATGCTTGTTGGAACTCCATGCAGACAAACGATTCTAGTCATGTATATCTTTGCCAACTTTGCACTGGTATAGGCAGTCTTCACTGGAATGAAATGAGCTACCTTTGTTCGACTACAACCCATATCGAGTCATAGCCTGAACGTGTTCTGGGCAATCCTGTAATAAAATCCATGCCTAGATTATCCCACTTCCATTCGGGTATCGGCAATGGCTGTAGCAATCCGGCTGGCTTCTGATGCTCTGCCTTTACTCTCTGACATACATCACAAACTGCTACATATTCCGCAATATCCTTCTTCATTCCGGTCCACCAGAAAATATCCTTCAAATCCAAATACATCTTGGTATTTCCTGGGTGAATCGAATACGGTGAATCATGGGCCCCTTGTAAAATTAACTTCCTAATCTTCGAATCATTTGGTACATAGACACGGTCTTCAAACCATAAGGTATCGTGCTCATCCTCACGAAATCCCTTAGCTTTTCCTTTGCTCATTTTCTCCTTAATAGAGGCAATCTCCTTGTCAGTCTTTTGGGCTTCTCTGATCTTATCCATCAACGTAGACTGAATCTCCAATGCTGCTACATAGCCTCTTGGAACTATTTCCAAACATAGCTCTCGAAGATTTTCAGCTAACTCCCTTGGTAAATCTCCCGTCATTAGGGTGTTGACATGGCTCTTACAGCTCAACACGTCAGCTACTACGTTAGCCTTTCCCGGGTGATAATGCAATTTCATATCATAATCCTTGATGAGCTCCAACCATCTCCTTTGTCTGAGGTTCAACTCCTTCTGTGTGAAAATATACTTCAAACTCTTGTGATCCGTGTACACCTCGCAATGGTTTCCAATCAGATAATGTCTCCAAGTCTTCAATGCATGCACTACGACTGCTAACTCCAAATCATGCGTAGCATAATTCAACTCATGGGGCTTAAGCTGTCGTGAGGCATATGAAACAACTCTTCCTGCATAAGAACTGCTCCAAGTCCTCGACGTGAAGCGTCACAATACACCTCATAATCCTTGGTCTGATCCGGTAAAATCAACACTGGTGAGGTAACCAAACGTTTCTTCAACTCCTGGAAACTAGCCTCACATTCCTTAGTCCATTTGAACTTGGTATCCTTCTTCAACAACTCCGTCATAGGCTTCGCAATCTTTGAGAAATTCTCAATAAACCTCCGGTAGTATCCTGCGAGTCCAAGAAAACTCCGGATCTCTCCAACTGTGGTTGGCGCTTCCCACTTGGTCATGGTATCAACTTTAGTGGGATCTATTACTATACCTTCTCCGGATATAACGTGTCCGAGAAATCCAAATTCTTTCAACCAAAACTCACATTTGCTAAACTTGGCATATAATTGATGTTCTCTGAGCTTTCCAAGAACCAAACGCAAATGCTCCTTATGCTCCTCTTCATTCTTCGAGTAAACCAGGATATCATCAATGAACACTACGACGAACTTATCCAAGAACTCCATAAACACTTTGTTCATCATGTTCATAAAATATGCAGGTGCGTTAGTCAGACCAAATGACATAACAGTATACTCGTACAGGCCCATACCTGGTGGTAAAAGCCGTCTTAGGTATATCCTGTTCTCGAATCTTCAACTGGTGGTATCCTGATCGTAGATCAATCTTGGAAAATACCTTAGCTCCTTGCAATCGATCAAACAGATCATTGATCATCGGTAGTGGGTACTTGTTCTTGATGGTTACTTCATTCAATCCTCGATAATCAACAACCATCCTTAACGATCCATCCTTCTTCTCCACTAGAATTACTGGCGATCCCCAAGGTGATAACTTGGGCGAATATATCCTTTATCCAGTAATTCCTTAATTTGCTTCTTAATCTCCACCAAATCCTTTGCAAGCATCCTATATGGTCTCTTTGATATTGGCCCTGTGCCTGGCAAAAGCTTAATCAAGAACTCAATATCTCTATCCGGTGGCATTCCTGGCAATTCTTCTAGAAATACATTGGGGAAATCCTTCACTACTGGTACTTCCTCCTGCACAATTCCTGTTAAACAGTTTACTTGAGTCCTCTTCGGCACATGCCGGGATACATACTTGATCCTTCCCCCTTCTGGGGTGGTAAGCAAGATCGACTTACTGGGGCAATCGATGTTTCCTCCATACATCGACAACCAATCCATTCCCAGAATTACATCCAAACCTTGTGATTCCAATATTATCAAATCCGAGGGGAACACATGCCTACCTATACTTAATGGCACTTGAAAACATCCTTGGCTAGCCATATACTCCGCTCCTGGTGAGCTTACTAACATAGGTGTTCTAAGAACTTTGGTGGGCAGGTTATACTTATCCACAAATCCCCTTGATATGTATGAATGTGATGCACCAGTATCGAAAAGAACGAGTGCAGTAAATGACTTAACCAAAAACTTACCGATTACAGCATCCGGCTGCTCTTCAACCTCCTCCACGTTAACGTGGTTCACCTGTCCCCTGTTGAAAGGGTTCGGCTTCTTCCCAGAGCTTCCATTGCCATTACCATTCTGTGATTCTAGACATTCATTGGCATAATGTCTGGTCTTCTGGCACTTAAAACAAGTGACTTGGCTCAGGTCTCTCTTGGCTGGGGTCGATGGGTTGGTGCGGTTCTGGCCATTGCTTCCTCCATTCCCATTACCATTCTTGGTGCCATTGTGATTGTGCGAGCTACCTCCTCCATGGGTATGCTGAAAATGTCCTCCCGGTCTAGGGGTAAAACGTGGCTTCTGCTGAGCTCCTGAATTGTGCTTCCCTTGTCCATACTTCCTCTTGCGATTCTCAATCTGCTGCTGCTTCCCTTCAATCATGAGAGCACGATCTACCAACTCCTGGTAATTGTTGAAAGTTGCTACCATCAACTGCATGCTCAACTCATCATTCAGCCCTTCCAGAAACTTCTCCTGCTTAGCTGCATCCATAGCAACGTCATCTGGGGCATAACGTGCTAATTTATTAAAGTCCTCCACATACTGGCCAACTATCCGTCCTCCTTGGCGCAAGTTGCGAAACTCTCGCTTCTTCATGGCCATAGCTCCTGCTGAAACATGGGCAGTTCGAAAAGCCTGCTGAAACTAGTCCCACGTGACAGTGTCGACAGGGAAAGTGGCTGTGAAATTCTCCCACCATCATGTTGTGGGTCCTTCAAGCTGATGTGCGACAAACTTCACCTTTTCCGCATCCATGCATCCTGCTGTGGTCAACTCTCTAGCTGTCTTGCAGAGCCAATCATCTGCTACTATTGGCTCGGTGCTACTGGAAAACACCGACGGATTCATCCTGAGAAAACGGGCTAAGTGATCAACAGGTGGTGGTAGTGGTGGGTTGTTGTTGTTGTTCCCCTGATTCTGATTCTGGACTAGCAACTGCATCAATGTGTTCTGCTGCTGGATCAACTGGGTGAGCTCTGGTGGAAAGGTAAATCCGGGGTCATGTCTAGGAGGCATCTGAGGTTTTAGAAAAGATGAGATTTAAGAATAGAGGGGGTCTAAAGAGAAAACACTACCCATATGCACATGAGGCAAAAGAAAACAATTCACTTCATTCAATCAATCAAACAAGGGCATACAATCGATCTAACTATCGCAAAAGTGATCAGACTACTATATTTACAAGGTGGACTACTACTATTGATGAGGTGGTCTACTAGAAATATTCTTCGGTTGCAGACTCCATTATATCTGCTCTAGCTTCATCAACATAGTCATCATCGCTATCGTCTGGATCCGAGTCGGTGTCGTCGATGATGATGTAGTCTTCCGGACGAATCTCCTTGGGTTCTTCGTCTTCTTCTACTGGTGTAGGGCCTCCCATAAATATTCTGATCTTCTTGATCAGATCGTCATTCTTCTCCACTAATACTTTGATTTCCTCTTCACAATCTTCACGTGTAGCCTTGAGTTCTTCCTCCAGTTCCTTGATTCTTGTCCTTGCCTTCTTCAGATCTATCATGTCAGCGCACATCTGGTTCTCCTGACGTCGAATGTGATGGTTTAACTCCTGGATAAAAGCTGCGACTGATCTATCCTTTGTGGTGCTGATCATCTCCCAGTGCTCATCTCGGCGCCCACAAATCTGGTAGATAGTATCCTTGAGATCATTGCGGTAGACTTCTCTAATACGTCCCATGGCGATGTGAGCTGCCATGCTCTTTCCTAGACTCCAAGTTGGTGCATCAAAAGAAAACTCTATGGGCTCAGTGACTAGCATGAACGTCCCTCCTGGAACTTGAACTTGAATCATCCAGCGCTCTTCTTCAGGTAAAGTGGCGTTGTAGGTTCCGGTGAAGCTTGGTACTCCTATGTTCAGGTATCTAGTGACTTCCTTCAAGTGACATCCAAAGGGTGTATCTTCATCCGGTTGCGTGAACTTGTTCCTTGCATCCGCCATCCTAAAAGAGTAGAAAAGATGAGAAGTCAGAAAGAGAAGAGAGTGAGTAGTGATCTAGGTCTTTAGCTTAGTGGTCGTGTCCTACAGTCAGCGTGTGCTCTGATACCATCTTGTAGCGACCAGACCTCAAACGGTCTAATCTCTGTGCTCAGTTGTCATCCCTGGATCAGTAACGCTGACACCACACAGTACTTGAAGGATTTATAACAGAGTAGCAATCACACACTTATTACATCAAATGTCTCAGAAGAGAACTTATTACAATAAATATGACTTAAGGCCATATAATAACGATAACATCGGAAGGCTTGGAAGATAAGTGAGTCCATCAACTCCAACGGCATCACTGAGTATAGAACCACGACCTAAAAACACCTTAATCATCGTTTGAAAAGTCTGCAACATTAATGTTGCAGCCCGAAACGGGTCAGCACATGGAATATGCTGGCAAAATAACACATAGAGAGTAATGGAATGAAATAGGCTATACTATATGCATATTTGGCTAGTGGAAAGCTCTATGGTTATAGTTTTGCGTAAAGCCAATTTTTCCCTACTGCAAAGGAATAAATTTTATTTAACTATCATGGTAGTTGTTAAACATTGAGAATGGTTGACAGCATTCTCAATCCCAATTAAGCATTATCATTAAACAAAACTCAACAAAATTAAATTTTAGAGTAACATGTTGAGATTCACATGATAATCCAGGTACTAGATACTCAAGATGTCCATAACCGGGGACACGGCTAATCATGATTAGTTTATACACTCTGTAGAGGTTTGCACACTTTTCCCCACAAGACTCGATCTCCTCCGTTTGGTTTCTCGCACTACATGGTGTTTGAGAAGACGGATGACTGAGACATAGTCTTTTAGAAGCGCTAGCACCTTACGATCGGGTAGACCGTTACACCTACTTTCCCCTACATCTGCTAGTCTACCATTGTAAGAGTTCGCACTACTTAATCTACTATGCTAGAGCCCATAATAGCTTGTGGCTGCACACGGAAGTTTCTAGCATGAAAAATCTCATGATCCCTTTGAGCCTAGGTGGCGGTCCAAAAGAAAAACAGGCAATCGCTGGAATACCCAGGTTCCTCAATCCACCCAGATGTGTGTTTAAGTTGCCACCTTAGATAAACCATTAATTAACAATCTCACATCTGTCATGGATACACTCACCCAATCCACGTCTACTAGCATAGCATGGCACAATAAGCAAATGTAGAAGTAACTCCGAAAGGTTTGATAATAACAGGTAATAGGTACTACCTCAACTACTTCCCAAACCCACAATAGAATTAGATCCTAATCATGCAATGTGTGAGGATTGATCTAATGCAATAAAACTGGGTAGAGGGAAAACAAGATCAAAGTGTTACTTGCCTTGCTGATGATCCGGGAAACCTAGCGATTTGAAGTAGCAAGCGGTGCACTCCGGGTACTCTATCGCAAACAAACAAGCATACAATAAGTACTCAAGTAATGCACAGGTAAAACTCAAATAAGAGATCTAACCAGAAAGTTCAACTTAAGAACTCCGGTTGGCAAAAAGAATCAAATCAAACGAAGCAACGAAAGACAAACGGCAAAAGAAACAGGCTTCGTTTACTATTCTGAATCTAGGGAAATTTTTACAGTGGCAAAAACTTGTTTGAGTTGGTTAAATGGAAAGAGGGTTTCGAGACGAAACTCCAAGCGCTTGAATCGCCTGATTCCGATAAACGAGCGAAAAGTTAGACTAAAACGAAAATCGAATCAGAAATCGCGATCAGAAAAACCACGGATTTAATCCGAGAAAAAAGAAAAACGACGAACATTCGTTAAAACGAATGAACGGACGAACGCTCTCTAATTAAATAAACCGGAAAACCGATCTATTTAAAAAAATCAAAACGAACAAAACGAACAAAACCGTCGGAAAACCGAACGGTTTTCGAGAAAGACCGCCGGCGGCGGCGGATCCGGCGGGCTGCAATGTTGGCGGCGGCGGCGGGCGGTGGCGGGGTGGCGCGGGCGGCGGCCGGGCGGCGCGGGTGGCGGCGCGGGCGGCGGCGGTGGGCGGCTAGGGTTTGGGTTTCGGGCGGGGGCGCGGCTGGGCTTGGCTGGGGCCTCGGGGCGCTATAAAAAGGCCCGGCCAGGAGGAGTCCTGGCTGGTTACGGCCCAAGGTCGGTTCGGACTTTAAAAAAAATATATAATTACGCTCGGAAAAAAAACAAAAGGAATACTAAACGGACTCCGAAAATCCCGATATAAATTTTCCCCGGCTTCTAAAATCAAGCCGCACAGGATGAACATTTATTTGGGGCCTACATCCAATTTTGAAAAACACGCATTTTTGCTAAATTCAAATAAAATAGCAAATAAAACCAAATAAAATCTTATTTGATTTGTTTATTTAATCCCCAATATTTCTTTATTTTGGGAAAGTCATTTTATTCCCTCTCTCATAATTTTTATAATAGAAATAATTGAAGATAAAATAAATAAAATCAAATGATCCTATTTTCAAAATTTGAGACAACTCAAATATGAAAATAACGAAATCCCCAACTCTCTCCGAGGGTCCTTGAGTTGCGTGAAATTTCTAGGATCAACCAAAATGAAATAAATATGATATGCAATGATGATCTAGTGTATAACATTCCAAATTGAAAATTTGGGATGTTACATGCCAGGTTCGCTTGCATTGTTATTGCTGCGGGCTTGCCAGCTATCTACGCCCGCGCCAAAGCGGGTCATGAGTGCGGTGAGGGCCGCCATGTACTTCGGCTTTTCTTTGCCGAGGTGCCAGGCGAGCCATTCATCATGGATGCTGTGTTTGAAGGCCGCTAGGGCTTCGGCATCCGGACAATCGACGATCTGGTTCTTTTTAGTTAAGAGCCTAGTCCAGAATTTCCTCGCTGACTCTCCGGGTTGTTGGACTATGTGACTTAAGTCATTGGCATCCGGAGGTCTGACGTATGTGCCTTGGAAGTTGTCGCGGAAGGCATCTTCTAGGTCTTACCAGCTGTGAATAGAGTTTTCAGGCAGGCTGTTCAGCCAGTGTCGGGCTGGTCCCTTGAGTTTTAGGGGGAGGTATTTGATGGCATGAATATCATCACCGTGGGCCATATGAATATGGAGAATAAAGTCTTCAATCCATGCCGCGGGATCTGCGGTTCCATCATATGATTCAATATTCACGGGTTTGAACCCTTCTGGGAATTCATGTTCCATTACATCATCAGTGAAGCAGAGGGGTTGTGCGGTGCCAGATTGTGACGTAGTTCGGATGGAGTCCATCTGCGGTTTTCGGCCCAGACGTGATTGTGCTTGCCATGGTTGGCTTGATAGTCGTCGTCGCGCATCAGGGCATGCCCCCGTGATCCGTAGATCGATCTGGCCGGACCTGCTTTATTCTTCAAGTCCTACCGCAGGTCGTACGTGTATCCCCGAGCTGTTTTATTTCTGCCTTTACGGCAAGGTAGGACGGGTTGGTGTTCGGCTTGAGTTACCGTTTTGTCCCGGCCACGTGGTGGTCGATCAGCCGCATTACGCCTTGATGGTACGGGCTCAAGTGCCTCGTCATCAAATTGAGGTAGCAGTTTATGCTTCGGGTAACTTTTGGTTGGGCGCTCGAGGCCGTATTCCTCTACTGCCAGGACATTAGTACATCTATCATTGAGCAGATCTTGATTAGCTTGAAGCTGTTGCTACTTCTTTTTCAGGCTCCTTGCAGTGGCTATTAGCCGTTGCTTAAAGCACTCTAGCTCGAGAGGTTCCTTAGGCACGTTAAAGTCTTTGTCACCGAGGCTCACCTCATCCTCGGAGGGTGGAAGGTAATTACTGTCCTCCGAGTCTTCGTTTGCAGCCTGTTCATCAGGGCTAACTTGCCCATCCTCCCGATCTTCTTGTTTAGAGTTTTGCTCGACGGGGTTTTCTAGGTCTTCAGCATCGTCCAGAGTGTTGTTGTCTCTCGTGCCGGTATTGCTGTCTTTGCTGTGGCGTGATTTAGAGCGGCGCCATCGGCGCTTTGGTTGTATCTCGGTAGGTTTATCCTCTACTGGATTTTTCTCGTTAACGCTGTCACCCTCCTTGGGTGTATCCACCATGTACACATCATACGAAGAGGTGGCCGTCCAGCGTCCGGTAAACGGCGGGTTTTCGGCTTGCTCTTCTCTAGCATCGTCGTCCATACCGTCGGTGTCTTCGGAGCCATTATTGAGCATGTCAGTTAAGTCCTCGACTGTGGCGATGAAGTGGGTGGTGGGTGGGACGTGAAATTCCCCGCTCTCAGCCCCTAGTCCGGACTGGGTGTAGTTCAGACGTTTCTCCTCTGTAATCACGAGGGATCGCATTAAGTCCAGAGCCTCGCTTAAAGGAGAGGTTTGTCGAGGGAGAAAATAATCAGTAGAGTTTGGCGGGAAGGGAATTCCTCGGCCGAGCTGACACGATGCTGACTCCGAGAGTTCGAAGCCAGCGTCCGGGGAAGAGTCCGGCTTGGTGATGGTTGCCGGCGACACTGCTTCCTCCGGCTCTCCCATACTGGGCCTAGTGGCCACAGATAGTCCGGTGGGTTTAGAAATCCTGTCTTCGGTCCTGGCGAGGAGCTCCGGATTTAAGGCCAGAGCGGAGGTTGGGGTCGTGAATCCAGGGAAGATCAAGTCTCCTCGGATATCAGTGACATAATCCAGGTTTCCAAACTAATCTGGTGACCTGTGGCGTAGCTATCGATCTGCTCCAGATGGCCAAGCGAGTTGGCCCGCAGTGCGAAGCCGCCGAATACGAAGATCTAGCCGGGGAGAAAAACCTCCCCTAGGTAGCATCGTTGTAGATGTTGGATGGAGCCATTGAACCTTATGGCGGCGACACAATGGAACTCTCAATGAAAGCACCAATGTCTGTGTCAAAACCGGCGAACCTCGGGTAGGGGGTCCCGAACTGTGTGTCTAAGGCTCATGGTAACAGGAGACAGGGGAGACGAAGTCTTACCCAGGTTCGGGCCCTCTTGATGGAGGTAATACCCTACGTCCTGCTTGATTGATAGTGATGAATATGAGGATTACAAGAGTTTTTTTTGAAATCAGGATTACAAGAGTTGATCTACCACGAGATCGTAATGTTTAAAACCCTAGAAGTCTAGCCTATCAGATTATGATTGCCTCTACGGACTAAACCCTCCGGTTTATATCGACACCGGAGGGGACTAGGGTTGTACAAATTCGGTTACAGAGAAATGAGTCTTCATATCCGAACGCCAGGCTAGCCATCCATGTCAAGGAGAGTCCCATCCGGAGACGGGAGAGAGTCTTCTGCTTGTATCTTCATAGCCCATTAGTCCGGCCCATGTCACACATGAGGACGCCCGAGGACCCCTTAATCCAGGACTCCCTCAACAAGCATTAAGCATAGCAAAGTCATAGCAACATCAATCTCAGAACATAATGGATACTAGGGATCAAACCGTAACAAAACTAACTCTATTACATGATAAATCTCATCCAACCCATCACCGTCCAGCAAGCCTATGATGTAATTACTCACGCACGGTGGTGAGCATCATGAAATTGGGGATGGGGGAAGGTTGATGATGATGATGGCGACGGATTCCCCTCTCCGGAGCCCCGAACGGGCTCCAGATCAGCCCTCCCGATGGAGATTAGGGCTTGGCGGTGGCTCCGTATCATAAAACGCGATGAATCCTTCTCTCTGATTTTTTTCTCCCCGAACGTGAATATATAGAGTTGGAGTTGAGGTCGGTGTAGCCTTAGGGGGCCCACGAGATAGGGGGCGCGCCCCCACTCTCGTGGACAGGGTGTGGGCCCCCTGACATTGATTCTTTTGCCAGTATTTTTTATATATTCCAAAAATATTCTCTGTGAAGTTTCAGGTCATTCTGAGAACTTTTAGTTCTACATAAAAATAACACCATGGCAATTCTGCTAAAAACAACGATAGTCCGGGTTAGTTCCATTCAAATCCTGCATGTTAGAGTCCAAACAAGGTCAAAAGTGTTTGGAAAAGTAGATATGATGGAGATGTATCAGACCACAGGGACCAGACGGGAAAGAAATTCCATTGAACTTGGTGTATGACCAAGTAATGATAGCTATGAAATATTCACAATAAGACTGTAGTTTAGACAGTCTTATAGATGGAATAGATAAGGAGTAGGCATTTGATCCAATGTATCAATGTACTTTATGATCATCCTATATCTTAAGCCGAACATGTGAAAAAAATTGTCATCGCAGGCCTTCGGGTTTAACCTCCAAACCAAGATGGTGGAGTGTTTTTGCATATTATTGTGGAATGTAAGGAACATTCATTATGTCCGAAAACCAGGCAACCTAGTCATTGTGCTCGAACAGACAAAAAATTAGTTCGGTAGGTATGTTATATTACATACGTCAGAAACATCTTCCAACGAGAATAGTTCTGTTAAGGGTTCCTTTCCTTGGGTTGGCATGCTTTAATTGTGTGTGCCTAGGCTTTGATCTGAATTACAGGGAAACTATCCCGCATTATTTTTTGGAAGAGTTATAGGGATGTAACATTCTGTCGTTTGATTGCCGACCAATTATTCTCTTAAGAGCACTAGCTTTCGGCTTCACCCGTCTGAGGTATAGGTTTAGATTACCCGGTTGTAACAATCGCAGAGGTTCTCCCTTTATGCCCTAGCCGAACAATTAGGAACATAGGGCGTAAACACAGGAGTGAGGCAACCTAGCTTGGCAAAAACTTAAGTCATAGAGGTGCATATAAGGGCAAAAGGGTTTATATAAACAAATGACATGTTTAGTGTAAGCTCTAAGCTTTTAATAATAAGCTTCGTAAAAGAAGCCCCCAATCATAGTGGGGTCTATACATTGAAAATGTGATCCCCTTAAGAGTTCGGCTTATCTGAACATATCCTGGGAAATTTATAAAATGAGAGAACAAAAATAAATGAAGAGGAGAAAAAGGGAATGAAAAAAAACACGACATAACTTATGCGTAGAATCTTCGGAGCCGAGCAGCGTTCCATGGATTCTGGTCGAAGCGATTATCCACTGCATTACGAAGGCGATAGGCTCCTCCTGTAAGAACTTCATCTATAATGAAGGGCCCCTCCCATTTCGGTTTGAGCTTGTCCTTCTTCTTCTCTTGGAGGCGTAAAACGAGTATGCCGACATTATAAGGCTTGTTGTTGATAAATTGCGGAACGGGCTCGTGCAATATCACGCTCCTCCTCAAGGCCATCTAGGTCGTCCTGCCGATCGAGCTCGGCTTCTCTCTCTTTGTACATGCGCACTCGAGGTGAGTCATGAATAAGATCGTAGGGCAAGACAACCTCTACGCCGTACACCATGAAAAAAGGTGTGTATCCGGTCGTGCGATTAGGTGTAGTCCGCTGTCCCCAGAGCACGGAATCGAGTTCCTCAACCCAGTGCTTATCTGACTCCCATAGGGATCGCACCAGTCTGGGTTTGATGCCGCTCATTATCAGGCCATTAGCCCGTTCGACCTAATCGTTTGTTTCAGGGTGGTATACGGATGCATAATCAAGCTTAATGCCGAAGTTAGCGCACCAATTTTTCACCTCATTAGCTGTGAATTTGGAGCCATTATCAGTGATGATGCTGTGCGGGACACCATAATGGTGTACCACGCTGGATATAAAGTCGATCACTGGCCTTGCTTTAGCCATTTTTACTGGTTTGGCCTCTATCCACTTAGTGAATTTATCCACCATAACCAGTAAATATTTCTTCTTGTGGCTTCCCCCTTTAAGGTGTCCGGCCATATCTAGACCCCAGATCACAAAAGGCCAAGTGATGGGAATTGTTCTTAAGGCAGTGGGCGGCATATAACATTGATTGGCGAAAAGTTGACATCCCACACAACGTTGCACAAGGGCCTGTGCGTCTGCTCAGGTCGTTGGCCAAAAGAAACCTATACGGAAGGCCTTGCTTACGAGGGCTCGAGCTACGGCATGATGGCCTCCTAGACCAGCATGTATTTCAGCCAGGAGTTCTCGTCCCCCCTCTTCTGAGATGCACCTTTGAAGGACTCTAGTAGTGATTTTCTTGTATAGTTCACCTTCGTGAACTTTATAGGCTTTAGAGTGTCGAACTATGCGACGAGCCTCATTTTGATCATCAGGAAGCTCCTGCCTATTAAGGTAGGACAGGAAGGGTTCGGTCCATGGGGCAATAATGACCATGATTACATGGGCGGAAGGTGTAATTTTGGTGCCCGAACCCCCGATGACATCTGTATTGTGTTCGGTTGCTGGTGGTATGATCGGGCCCGACCTAGCATCTCCACTCTTGTCCTGCTATACCACGGATGGCTTAAAGAGCCTTTCCATAAAGGTGTTAGGCGGGACAGGATCGCGTTTAGCTCCCATTCGAGCGAGGATGTTCGCTGCCTGGTTACTATCCCGGGCAACATGATGGAACTCAAG
>NC_053026.1:142863223-142863292 GCF_003073215.2 Triticum urartu | reverse complement strand
TATTTGATCTATATTTATTCTTTGCAAAATGTAGAATAATGGCCAGGCTTTACAGTTTTTTCTTTGGGG